>NC_046663.1:132247167-132249620 GCF_010883055.1 Belonocnema kinseyi
GTTGAACTAATTCCTTCAACATTCATCTTTTTGGTTAAAGATTCATAATCTCAGTTAAAAATTCATTTTTTTTTCTTTTTTTTGAATATTTATATTCTGGCCTAAAACTCAATTTTTTAACTGAAAATTTAACTATTTTGTTAAAAACTTTGTTAAAAATTTTGGTTAAAATTAATTTTTCAAACTGGAAATTTAACTATTTGGCATAAAATTAAACTGTCAAGTTGAAAATTAATTTTTTCTTATTTAAGGGTTCTAGTATTTTGTTGAAAATTCGTATACTTCATATAAATTTAACTATTTCTTATTATTTATTATTTATTAAAGATTCGTAATCTTTGTTGAAAATTTATATTCTAGGTTGAAAGTCAATTTTTTAACTGAAAATTTAACTATTTGGTTAAAAATCGAATTGTTTCGTTGAAAAATAATTTGTCTTAGTTGAGAATTTAAGTATTTCATTGAAAATTCAACCTTTTAGGTTGAAAATTCAACTCTGTTGAAAGGTGAACTACTTTCTTTAAAATTCAGTTTCTTGGTTAAAGATTCATAATCTTACTTTTAGTTAAAAATTTATTTATTTAAGTAAAAAAAAATTTTTAATTAGTTTTTTAACTGAATATTCAATTGTTTGTTTTAAAATTAATTTTTCTTAGTTGAGAATTTTAATATTTCATTGAAAATTTATATTTTTTGAATGAATTTAACTGTTTCTAATTTAAAACTAAATCTTTTTTTGTTTGTAATATCAAATATTACATTTTTTATTGAAAGATCATCTTCTTAGATTGTAAATTCAATTTTTTGGTTGAAAGTTGAACTAATTCCTTCAACATTCATCTTTTTGGTTAAAGATTCATAATCTCAGTTGAAAATTCATTTTTTTTTGAGAGAGAGAATTTATATTCTGGCTTAAAACTCTATTTTTTAACTGAAAATTTAACTAATTTGTTAAAAATTGAACTAAAATTAGTTAAAAATTTATTTCTTTTAGTGAAACATTTTTCGTTAATTAATTTTTGTAACTAAATATTCAATTCTTTGTTTTAAAATTAATTTTTCTTTGTTGATAATTTAAATATTTCATTGAAAATTCGTATTTTTTAAATAAATTTAACTGTTTCTAATTTAAAACAAAATTTTGTTTGTTTGTAATATCAAATATTACATTTTTTTAGATTCATCTTCTTAGACTGTAATTTCAACTTATTGCTTAAAAGTTGAACTACTTTCTTCAAAATTCATTTTTCCGGTTGAAGATTCCTAATCTCAGTTGAAAATTCATCGTTTGTTAAAAATTGAACTATTTTATTAAAAATTCTTATTTTGGTTAAAAATTAATTTTTTATTAAATTATAATTTAAAATCTTCTTCGGCTGAAATATCAACTATTGCGTTTTTTGTAAAAAAATTCATATTCTTTGATTGAAAATTTTACTCTTTGGTTGAAAATTAAGCTATTTTCTTCACAATTCATCTCTTTTGTTGAAAATTCATATTCTGAGTTAAAACTCAATTTTTTAAATGAAAATTTAACTATTTGGTTAAAAATTGAACTGTTTGGTTGAAAACTAATTTATTTTAGTTGAGAATTCAAGTATTTTGTTGAAAATTCAACTTGTTGGTTGAAAGTTGAACTACTTTCTTTAAAATTCATTTTATTGGTAAAAGATTCGTAACAGTACGATTAGTTCAAAATTAATTTCTTTTTTGAATGAATTTAACTGCTTCTAATTTAAAAACTAAAAGATCTAAAAGATCGAACTAGCTGTTCGAAACAGACGAGTGTTCATCAATATAGATGATTTTGCTACCCAAAAAAAGATGAATTTTTAGGAAAATTTAGATAAAATCATCAACAAAAGTAAAAAATTAATCTGGAAAATTCCGGGGTTTTCTCTGAACTCTAGGGTACTTCTTGGTGTTCAAAAATCTGGGCTGTAGTTCCCGGTTTTCTGTCAGTGACCACCCGACTCGAAGTTGTACATTTCTTGAATTTTTTGTGACTTACAATATTTGGTTGACTTTTTTTTTCAAGTCAAATATTTATGGGTTGATGTGGATAATCCAACGATTTTTCGATCGCACCTGGTGTGATAATTCTGAAAAAAAAGAACCTGAAATCAATGATGAGGAGAGTGCAGCTGAAAGGTAAACATAGAAACATAACCTACAATTTCTTGAGGTATTTGTAGATTTGCTTACTCTGGCATTAAATTGAACCAGCCACGGATAATAATTATAGCACAAATATGGTATACAAAATCTACAAACGGATTTTAAGGTGAAACACTGGACAGTTCAAAACACACAAAATTGACCCATTTATCTGTCAGATTGTATCTGTCAAAAATTGCTTGCGTCGGGATCGAACAGTAAAATACCAACAATCTCAATTCTAAAATCTAAATCTGCCTAAGTCAAAGCCGATATCAGGTTGTGTGCGTGCGATA
>NC_046663.1:132249720-132250777 GCF_010883055.1 Belonocnema kinseyi
ACTTAACAGTTTAATTTTATGCCAAATAGTTAAATTTCTAGTTTAAAAAATTAATTTTAACCAAAATTTTTAACAAAGTTTTTGATAAAATAGTTAAATTTTCATTTAAAAATTGAGTTTTAGGCCAGAATATAAATATTCAAAAAAAAAAGAAAATGAATTTTTAACTGAGATTATGAATCTTTAACCAAAAAGATGAATGTTGAAGGAATTAGTTCAACTTTCAACTAAAAGATTGAATTTACAATCTAAGAAGATGATCTTTTAATAAAAAATGTAATATTTGATATTACAAACAAAAAAAGATTTAGTTTTAAATTAGAAACAGTTAAATTCATTCAAAAAATATAAATTTTCAATGAAATATTAAAATTCTCAACTAAGAAAAATTAATTTTAAAACATCAATTGAATATTCAGTTAAAAAACTAATTAAAAAATTTTTTTTACTTAAATAAATAAATATTTAACTAAAAGTAAGATTATGAATCTTTAACCAAGAAACTGAATTTTAAAGAAAGTAGTTCACCTTTCAACAGAGTTGAATTTTCAACCTAAAAGGTTGAATTTTCAATGAAATACTTAAATTCTCAACTAAGACAAATTATTTTTCAACGAAACAATTCGATTTTTAACCAAATAGTTAAATTTTCAGTTAAAAAATTGACTTTCAACCAAGAATATAAATTTTCAACAAAGATTACGAATCTTTAATAAATAATAAATAATAAGAAATAGTTAAATTTATATGAAGTATACGAATTTTCAACAGAATACTAGAACCCTTAAATAAGAAAAAATTAATTTTCAACTTGACAGTTTAATTTTATGCCAAATAGTTAAATTTCTAGTTCAAAAAATTAATTTTAACCAAAATTTTTAACAAAGTTTTTAATAAAATAGATAAACTTTCAGTTAAAAAATTGAGTTTTAGGCCAGAATATAAATATTCAAACAAAAAAAAATGAATTTTTAACTGAGATTATGAATCTTTAACCAAAAAGATGAATGTTGAAGGAATTAGTTCAACTTTCAACCAGAAAATTGAATTTACAATC
>NC_046663.1:132250877-132267021 GCF_010883055.1 Belonocnema kinseyi
ATTCAAAAAATATAAATTTTCAATGAAATATTAAAATTCTCAACTAAGAAAAATTAATTTTAAAACAAACAATTGAATATTCAGGTAAAAAACTAATTAAAAAAATTTTTTTTACTTAAATAAATAAATGTTTAACTAAAAGTAAGATTATGAATCTTTAAACAACAAACTGAATTTTAAAGAAAGTAGTTCACCTTTCAACAGAGTTGAATTTTCAACCTAAAAGGTTGAATTTTCAATGAAATACTTAAATGGTCAACTAAGACAAATTATTTTTCAACGAAACAATTCGATTTTTAACCAAATAGTTAAATTTTCAGTTAAAGAGTTTCAACCCAGAATATAGATTTTCAACAAAGATTACGAATCTTTAATAAATAAGAAATAATAAGAAATAGTTAAATTTATGTGAAGTATACGAATTTTCAACAAAATACTAGAACCCTTAACTAAAAAAAAATTAATTTTCAACTTAACAGTTTAATTTTATGCCAAATAGTTAAATTTCTAGTTTAAAAAATTAATTTTAACCAAAATTTTTTAAAAAGTTTTTAACAAAATAGTTAAGTTTTCAGTTAAAAAATTGAGTCTTAGGCCAGAATATAAATATTCAAAAAAAAAAAAAAAAATGAATTTTTAACTGAGATTATGAATCTTTAACCAAAAAGATGAATGTTGAAGGAATTAGTTCAACTTTCAACCAGAAAATTGAATTTACAATCTAAGAAGATGATCTTTCAATAAAAAATGTAATATTTGATATTACAAACAAAAAAAGATTTAGTTTTAAATTAGAAACCGTTAAATTCAATCAAAAAATATAAATTTTCAATAAAATATTAAAATTCTCAACTAAGAAAAATTAATTTTAAAACAAACAATTGAATATTCAGTTAAAAAACGAATTAAAAAATTTTTTTTTACTTAAATAAATAAATTTTTAACTAAAAGTAAGATTATGAATCTTTAACCAACAAACTGAATTTTAAAGAAAGTAGTTCACCTTTCAACAGAGTTGAATTTTCAACCTAAAAGGTTGAATTTTCAATGAAATACTTAAATTCTCAACTAGGACGAATTATTTTTCAACGAAACAATTCAATTTTTAACCAAATAGTTAAATTTTCAGTTAAAAAATTGACTTTCAACCCAGAATATAAATTTTCAACAAAGATTACGAATCTTTAATAAATAATAAGAAATAGTTAAATTTATATGAAATATACGAATTTTCAACAGAATACTAGAACCCTTAACTAAAAAAAAAAATAATTTTCAACTTAACAGTTTAATTATATGCCAAATAGTTAAATTTCCAGTTTAAAAAATTAATTTTAACCAAAAAAATTGAAATTTGCAATCAAATATTTGAATCCTCAACTAAAAAAGACTAATTTTCCGCCAAACAGTTGCATTTTTATCCAAAAAAACACGTGATTTTCTAACAAAAAATGCATCGTCTCAATAAAGCTTATGCACTTTTCAATTAAAAAGTTAAATTTTCAGCCCAGAGGATTAATTTTCTACCAAAAAGTAAAATTTTTAACAAAATACTTCCATTTTCAAACAAATAATTAAAGCTTTAATTAAAAAATATACATTTATGAACAAAAGTTAAATAGTTAAATTTACAATTAAAAAAAAATTAACCTAGAAAACACGATTTATCAACAAAATAGTTGAATTTTTAAGACATTGAATGAATTTTCAACTGAAATTTTGAATCTTTAACTAAAAAATTACTGCATTTTTGAGGCGAAAATACAATTTTTCAAACCCGAAATTGTGAATTTTCAACATAAAAGTTAATTTGAAACCGAAACAGATTAGTTTTTAATCATAAAGATGAAGTTTTATTCAGATATTTCCAGTTTTAAACAAGAAAGATGAAATTTCTAAAAAAAAAAATGAATTTTTAAGTCAAAAAACGAATTTTCAAGAAAAGAATTGAATTTCCAACCAAAAAGGATGACCTAATGTATGCACGGCCCCTAAACAGAATTAGGATTCATTGACCTACAAAAAAACATTAAAATTTCTTCTTTTCAGACATGAACTTGTGTAGATTCCCAGATCAGATCCGATACAAGATATCTTACGAAAACCTAGTTTGTAGAAGTGGAGCCAGGTCTATCACAGCAATGCCACCTATCATCATACTGGCAATTCTGTATGCATTTAGACACTATCATTAGTTTAATTTTAAGTCGATTAATCCTCATGAAAGTCGATTAGTCTCACACCCTTTAAGCACAAAATTGCCTTCATTCAAATTTCAACTCTTGGCCACAGTTTCTACATTTTTTAGCTTTTCCATTTTCTATTGCTATTTAATCAAGTAAAAGTATTAAAAGCTTTCTCATACTTAAGAATCATAATTTATTTTAAGCTATCCTTTTTACATTATGGAATATTCATTAAATCCAAAGTTATTTGGATTTTTGTAATCACTTGTCATAATTATTAATTGTAAGCTGCTGACATATTATAGATAATATTTTATAGATGTATATTTTTCCGGTCAAATTAAAAATCGAGTTTTTCATTTCAAAGATGAAAGTTTCTGTCGAAATTGGAATAATGTTCAACAAAACAGTTGACTTTTAAACGAAAGAGATTAATTCTGAACGCAGAATTTAACAGTAAAAATTTTCGAATTAAAAATCGAGTTTTCTATTTCAAAGATGAAAGCTTCTGTCGAAAATGGAATAATGTTCAACAAAATAGTTGAACTTTTAAACGAAAGAGATTAATTCTGATTGCGAAATTTATTAGTAAAAATTTTCAAATTAAGAATCGAGTTTTTTATTTAACCGATGAAAGTTTCTGTCGGAATTGGAATAATGTTCAACAAAACAGTTGAATTTTTTAACGAAAGAGATTCATTCTGAATGCGGAATTTAATAGTAAAAATTTCCAAATTAAAAATCGAGTTTTTCATTTCAAAGATGAAAGCTTCTGTCGAAAATGGAATAATGTTCAACAAAATAGTTGAATTTTTAAGCGAAAGAGATTAATTCTGATTGCGAAATTTAATAGTAAAAATTTTCAAATTAAGAATCGAGTTTTTTATTTAACCGATGAAAGTTTCTGTTTAAATTGGAATAATGTTCAACAAAACAGTTGAATTTTTTAACGAAAGAGATTAATTCTGAACGCGGAATTTAATAGTAAAAATTTTCAAATTAAAAATCGAGTTTCTTATTTAACCGATGAAAGTTTCTGTCGAAAATGGAATAGTGTTCAACAAAACAGTTGCATTTTTTAACGAAAGAGATTAATTCTGAACGCGGAATATAATAGTAAAAATTTTCAAATTAAAAATCGAGTTTTTCATTTCAAAGATGAAAGCTTCTGTCGAAAATAGAATGACATTCAACAAAATAGTTGAATTTTTAAACGAAAGAGATTAATTCTGATTGCGAAATTTAATACTAAAAATTTTCAAATTAAAAATCGAGTTTTTCATTTCAAAGATGAAAGCTTCTGTCGAAAATGGAATCATGTTCAACAAAATAGTTGAATTTTCAAAACGAAAGAGATTAATTCTGATCGCAGAATTTAATAGAAAAATTTTCAGATTAAAATGCGAACTTTTAATCTAAAAGATTGAACTAGCTGTTCAAAATAGATGAGTCTTCATCAATATAGTTGATTTTGCTATCCAAAAAAAGATGACTTTGTAGGAAAATTTAGATAAAATCATCAACAAAAGTAAAACATTAATCTGGAAAATTCCGGGTTTTCCTCTAAACTCTAGGGTACTTCTTGGTGTTCAAAAATCTGGGCTATAGTTCCCGGTTTTCCCAGTCAGTGACCACCCGACTTGAAGTTGTACATTTCTTGAATTTTTTGTGACTTACAATATGTGGTTGACTTTTTTTTTAAGTCAAATATTTAGGGGTTGATGTTGATAATCCAACGATTTTTCGATCGCACCTGGTGTGATAATTCTGAAAAAAAAGAACCTGAAAACAATTATGAGGAGAGTGCAGCTGAAAGGTAAACATAGAAACATAACCTACAATTTCTTGAGGTATTTGCAGATTTGCTTACTCTGGCATTAAATTGAACCAGCCACGGATAATAATTATAGCACAAATATGGTATACAAAATCTACAAACGGATTTTAAGGTGAAACACTGGACAGTTCAAAACACACAAAATTGACCCATTTAACTGTCAGATTGTATCTGTCAAAAATTGCTTGCGTCGGGATCGAACAGTAAAATACCAACAATCTCAATTCTAAAATCTAAATCTGTCTAAGTCAAAGCCGATGTCAGGTTGTGTGCGTGCGATATACCTACGATGCCCACGCGACGCACACATGTTAAGGGTTGAGGGCCACTTTCATTTACCGCATGTCGGTCATTGTCGGTGGTGCAGTTTCTTTGCATACCGACCAAGTCCTGGAATCAATCAAATGGCCATCACGGATATACGGGCGAGTAGGGGGCGCCATGTTTCTATCAACTGATATTTCTAATGCATTATGACTCTCTATTTCTCTCTGGTTTTACCCACTTTTTACTCAGATCAATATTTTTTAATGAAATACTAGTTTCTTTATCATCAGAATAATTTTTGATATTAAAAAAATTTTCAAAATGCGAATTTCGAAAATCCGAAAGTTCTGCTGGGTTGTGCTAGGTGAGCAAAACAATTATTGTCTGACCTACTTTTTACTCAGGTCAATATTTTAAAATGAAATACTAGTTTCTTTTTCATTAAAATCATTTTTGAAATCCAAAAATTTTTTAAATGCAAATTTCAAAAATCTGAAAATTGTGCTGGGTTCTGGTAGACGTGCAAAACAATTATTGTCTCACCCACTCTTTACTCAGGTTAATATTTTTGAATGAAATAATAGTTTTTTTTTTCGTTACAATAATTTTTCAAATAAAAAAATGTTCAAAATGCGAATTTTGAAAATCCGAAATTTGTGCTGGGTTGTGCTAAGCGTGCAAAACAATTATTGTCTCACCCACTTTTTACTTAGGTCTATATTTTTTGAGGAAAGACTAGTTTCTTTTTCATCCGAACAATTTTTGAAATAAAAAATTTTTTAAATGCGAATGTCTAAAATCTGAACGTTGTGCTGGGTTCTGGTAGATGTGCAAAACAATTATTATCTCACCTACTCTTTACTCAGGTCAATATTTTTGAATGAAATAATAGTTTCTTTTTCGTGAGAATAATAATTAAAATCAGAAAATTTTCAAACTGCGAATTTTGAAAATCAGAAAGTTGTGCTGGGTTGCGCTGAGCGTGCAAAACAATTATTGTCTCACCCACTTTTTACTTAGGTCTATATTTTTTGAGGAAAGACTAGTTTCTTTTTCATCCGAACAATTTTTGAAATAAAAAATTTTTTAAATGCGAATGTCTAAAATCTGAACGTTGTGCTGGGTTGTTTCTGCATTTGTTTACAAAAATAAAACATGTGATAAAAAAGTTAGGAATTTTTCTGAGGTTTTCATGAAGTTCCTAATTAAAAAAAGGTTGGCATAGCAAAAACCGAATTTTTCTGTCGGCAAATGCCTGATTAATGCATTTGTTTAAAAATTTTGAAATAATATAAACAATTAAAATCTTAAAAGAAATTTTTTAAATATAATATTGTCAAATATTGAAGCATCTTTATAGAATGTGATTCTATGCAACTTAGGCGATCTGAATAATTTTCCTCGGAAAATTGGGAACATGGGGAACGTCAAATAGAAAAAGTGTTCATTTTTTTGTCATATTTGTTTACATATAAAAAATTGAAAACCTAATTCAAAAATCAGGCTAGACAACTCTCTTAAAAATCTTATTAGCTTTTTGCAAAATTTTGTGTTATGCAACGTTTTTCTTAACTTTTTTTCATGCCGCGCGTTATTTGGCTTAAAATGTTCATTTTCCTGTGTTTTTTGGAATTTTGTAAGTGATATAACTCTGGTAAATTTTATTTTTATCAAAGAGAAAAAATAAGTAGCATAAATTTTTCCTCTTTTTTGATACAGAGAAGTTTTGAATTTAGAAAAAAAGTGGTCTCACGAATATTCAAATTGTACTTTATTTTTTAATTCGTGCAAAATGGCTGGATAACAAGAAGACAGACAGACAGATAGACACATTCGTAAAAAACTGTTTTTAGATTCAGGAGGTCTCTAAACGTGGACATTTGACAAAATGGGGAGGGGGGGGGGTAAATTTTATAAAAATCTAATACCTTCTCTGATAAGAATGTAAAAATAACGAAAATATTGACACAAGCGATATTTTTATCCCATATATTGATAACATCGATATTTTGTTTCCCTTATATAGATTTATTTTTATGGATATTCCATTACTACGTTTAACTGATATGAATTCCTATTTGAAAAATATTAATGTGTCCAAGAAAATCATTTAAATATGCAAAATTAGGTTAAGTCTAATCTAATTTAGTGCGAATATTGAATATTATATATGAATCATTTAAATTTAACAGAAATAATGTTTTAAATCAATTTATTATTGACTATAATAATATTCTCTTACAATAATTCTACAGAGTTCTAGTGTTTTCGTAAATTTTTCCACTTTTAGTCCACTTTTAAATTATAGTGAAATAATAATTAATTCATGTTAAAGAACGTAAGTGTCGAAAGAAGTTTTTTTGTTAAAGTTGTTTATGTACGTTTCAATAGTGGCACAATAGTGGCCCTCGTCAGTGAGTGAGAAAATTGCAGTCCCTTGAAGCATAGTCTTATGCTTGTCTACGATACGTTGCTTTTGAAAGGCAAAAAAATGTTGTTACTTTCACAAAAATAATTCTTCTGAAAGCAGAAAATTTGTTACATACTTTTACGAATTCTTCAGCTACAATAACAGGGATTTTGTCGACCTATTAGCATTTTTTATTGAGAAATAGGAAAGGGAATAGCGAGGAAATGGGTAAGTTGGCAGACAAAAGGGATGATGGTCGATTCTTGGGCAATTGAACACAACTAGGGGTTGAAAAAAAAGGATTTGGAAAAATCAGGGCCATACTAGTGTATTAAACACAAGGGCAATTTATTAAAAGGAAATTAAACTTCACTTTCCACGGAATAGAATTAAAATGAATATACTTATTATAGTAGAATATAATATGGAAAATATAAGAGCATTACTTCCTCCGGATGAGTATTAAATTGTCAACAGGCAAATTTTCTACCAAATAAACTGATGCATTTTCAACTATTTTACGGAAAATTCCATAATGCTATCTAGTCAGGGTCAAAACAACCTAATATCTGCCATACCTTAGTCTAATTTCAATACTTCAATTGCAAGTTACATATCGTTGGAATTGTAAAAAGAAACATAGATTCTGAATATATTTTTAATTTGCTGTTTAAAACTATAACATTTTTATTTGTGGCATTTTATGCCTCATTAGGACAAAATGGAAATCGCCCAACAGGTCTGTAGGTTTAAGGTTTATACGTCCGGTATAACAGCTAAGGTAAGGCCGTATTACCGTCTATCCCCCATCATTCTAGTGCTCCACCTTCTATCCTGTTCCTAATTGATAGTTGCACCTTTCTACTCCTAACATGGACCATTATTATGAATAAAGGAAAGCCCAAACTTGTATTCCTGCAGTGAACATTTTAATTATGGTAAGGGACTGTAACAGTATAAAAGGATATTTTAGTTTGTTTTCTGATGCAATTTTTCACCTTGGGAAAAACATAAATATCAAAATTTATTCTGATGATAAAGAAACTATTATTTTATTAAAAAATATTGATCTAAGTAAAAAGTAGGTAAGTTAATAATTGTGTTGCTCACTTAGCACAACCCAGAACAACTTTCAGATTTTCGAAATTCTTATTTTTTTAAATTTTATATTTAAAAAATTATTGTGATGAAAAAGAAACTAGTATTTTCTTAAGAAATATCGACTTGAGTAAAAAGTGGGTAAGTCAATTATTGCTTGGCACGCTTAACACAACCCAGCACAACTTTCGGATTTTCAAAATTCGCATTTTGAAAACTTTTTGATTTTTAAAATTATTCTAACGAAAAAGAAACTATTATTTCATTCAAAAATATTGACCTGAGTAAAGAGTGGGTGAGACAATAATTGTTTCGCACGTCTACCAGAACCCAGCACAACTTTCAGATTTTTGAAATATGCATTAAAAAAATTTTTGCATTTCAAAAATTATTCTGATGAAGAAACTGGTATTTCCTTAAAAAATTTAGACATGAGTAAAAAGTGGGTCAGGCAATAATTGTTTTGTACGCCTAGCACAACCCAGCACAACTTTCGGATTTTCAAAACTAGCATTTTGAAAATTTTTTGATTTCAAAAATTATTCTGATGAAAAGAAACTAGTATTTCATTAAAAAATATTGATTTGAGTCAAAAGTGTGTAAGCCAATAATTATTTTGCCTACTTAGCACAACCCAGTACATCTTTTGGATTTTAAAAATTCGCATTTTTAAAGTTTTTTCATTTTTAAAATTATTTTCATGGAAAAGAAACTAGTGTTTCCTTAAATAATATCGACCTGAGTAAAAAGTAGGTAAGACAATAATTATTTGGCACGCTTAGCACAACCCAGCATAACTTTCGGATTTTGAAAATTTTTTGATTTTAAAAATTATTCTCACGAAAAAAAACTATTATTTCATTCAAAAATATTGACCTGAATAATAAGTGGGTGGGACAATAATTGTTTTGTTCACCTAGCACAACCCAGCACAACTTTCAGATTTTCAAAATTCGCATTTTGAAATTTTTTTTTATTTTAAAAATTATTCTCACGAAAAAGAAACTATTATTTCATTCAAAAATATTGACCTGAGTAAAGAGTGGCTGAAACAATAATTGTTTTGCACGCCTACCAGAACCCAGCACAACTTTCAGATTTTTGAAATTTGCATTTAAAACATTTTTGGATTTCAAAAATTATTTTTATGAAAAAGAAACTAGTAATCCATTTTAAAATATTGATCTGAGTAAAAAGTGCTTAAGATAATAATTGTTTTGTACGCCTAGCACAACTTAGCACGACTTTCGGATTTTCAAAACTCGCATTTTGAAAATTTTTTGATTTCAAAAATTATTCTGATGAAAAGAAACTGGTATTTCATTACAAAATATTGCCCTGAGAAAAAAGTGGGTGGGACAATAATGGTTTTTCATGCATAGCACAACCCAGCACAACTTTCAGATTTTAAAAATTTGCATTAAAAAAATTTTCGAATTTCAAAAATTATTCTGATAAAGAAGAAACTAGTATTTCCTTAAAAAATTTAGACCTGAGTAAAAACTGGGTGAGACCATAAGTGTTTTGCACGCGTAGCACAATTGAACAAAAGTTTCAGATTTCTGAAACTTGCATTTTAAAAATGCTTCTTTGTAATGTCACATAAAATGGTTTTTTGTTAATTTCGGTTAAAATTTTAATTCTAAGAAAAAAAATTTGCAGCACAATTGAGCACAAACCAAGGATAATTCAGTATATTTTTTTTCGAAAAAACAAAATGACGTTTCTAGCACGGAGAAGTTTTTTTGGCATATTGGCTCCAATTTTCATTTTTTTTTAATTAAAAAATGGCGAATCGATGGATCATAAGCCTAGCATAATTCAGCAAACAAATTTTTCCGAAGAAACAAAATGGCGTTTCTGGCCAGGAAAAGTTTTTTTGGAATTCTGACTAAAATTTTACTTGAAAAAAAAATCGTTTACCGAACAATTGGTCACAAATCAAGCACAACCTTCAGATTTTCGAAATTCTCATTTTGAATAATTTTTGTATTTTAAAAATTATTCTGATGAAAAAGAAACTAGTATTTCACCAAAAAATATAGACCTGAGTAACATAATGTACAGGAAAATATATGTTTTAGGCGCCTAGCAAAAACTAGGACAGTTTTTAGATTTTCGATATTCACACTTTGAAAAAATTTGCATTGAAAAAATAATTTTGAGAACAAAAACTTTATTTCCACCAAAAAATATGGTGTCAGCTAAAGAGTGTAGAAGACGATAATTATTTTGTACGCCGAGCAAAATACAGCACAAATTCCAGATATGCAAAATACGCATTTTTTATATTTTCTTTTGCAGTGTCTCAAAAAAGTTATTTTGGTAAATTTTAGTTGCAATTTAGATTTTTTCGGAAAAAATGTTAGCATAATTCAGCACACATCTAGCACAATGTAGTACAACTTTTCCTTTTATGAAAAAACAAAATGGTGGCGCTGGCTCTCAAAAGTTTTTTTCGAATTCTGGCTCCAATTATGATTTTTTTTTAAAAAATGTTACAGCACAATTCAGCAGAAGCCTAGAACAATTCAGCACAGATTTTTTTGTGAAAAAATAAAATGGCGGTGCTAGGCCAAAAAAGTTTTTAAAAAATTTTGGCTCCAATTTTGCTTTTTTCAAAAAAAAAAAAAAAAAAAAAAAAAAATTACGGCACAATTCAGCACGAACCTAGCACAATTCAGCACAACTTTTATTTTTTTGAAAATAAAAAATGGCGGTACCAACTTCTTGAACATTCTGCTGCTCGCAGTTTCAGGGCCGTCAATTGACGCACAATAATATAACCAATGTTGAAACCGGGCATTTTGCGATGTTCTGCCAGGATGTTATCCCCGAGATTTTGGCTTGCCTCTTCGAATATGTTTTGAATAATGAGTAGAATGTTATATAAAAAAATTGGGTGTAAGAAAATAACTTTAAAATGACATATTCTTTTACACCTCTATGTCCTTCTGCCCCCCCCCCCCCCTTCCATACCGGCCTATTGTTCTTCCAATTGCACGGAACATTGTCTAATTGTCTTGACATTCAACACAGAAAGATTCAGCCGTTACCCTATGACTTATTTTAATCAATTTTTTTACAACTTTGAATGAGTAAATAAACACTTTCTCCCCAGGACTACCCCTGGAGAAGCCAAATTTCGTGATCAGTATATTCTCAACAATCAGGAAAATAGTGGCAGAACCGTTACCTAATAACTTGCCAAAAGCGTCTTCGGCTCGCTTACTATATGTGCGGAGATCGGTCGCCTAATTATTACTCCGTTTACGGAGTAATATTAAGGAGACCGATCTCCATTCATACGTTCTGGCTGCTGTAACCGTACATTTATTGTGAGTGTCAGTGCTTGACAACCACAACAATTAAATCTGTTTTACTTACATATAGTTTCCAGGTCACAATTTATTAACTTAATTCTGTACAAAAACACAGAAATAAATAAAGCACGTATATTGGTAAACTCAATTGCCAATATAGGAACATAACCTCAGTTTTTAGTTGTTATTCAACACGGCACTCACTCGAACATTTCTTGCAGGAGAAAAGGAGATAGCAAATCACAATCCGCACGTCCCCCTCCTTGTGAGAATTGGGTTTAAATAAAGATATTATAAACGTAGATGCGGTACGAGGCGTCGGAGTGGGGAATTATATATATATATATATATATATATATATATATATAGGACATCACATTTTCTGCCCCATCGAGGTACTGCCCCCATCGTACTACGAAGTCGAATTCTTGTTTTCTGATTCTTAGTAAAATAAGACGATAAAGCAGTAGAAAGATTTTTTGAGGTTAGAACAGTTTGACATGTATGTATCGCTGAATTTTTTCAGATCTGAAGCTTGATCCAGGTTTTCGGTACACTCTTTTTTTTAATTATAAAAAAAATGTTCTCGAAAAATCATCTTTTTAATTTTAAAAAAAGTATTATAGAAAGACATTTCGAGATAAACAAGCGCTGAAAACATTTTTCTTTGACAAATATATATTTTTTAATTGAAATAATCAAATATTTATACCAAAGAAACAACTTTTTTACTGTTTGAAGTTTTTAAACATTATTGTTTAAATTTAAAATCAAAATAATTAAAACAAAATATATTTCGGTATACGATATTTTGGTTGAAAATGTATATAGTATTTTTTAAATCACAAAAGTTCTTCCGAAAAATCGAAATGTTAATTTAAAAACACGTGTTTTTGTATATTAATTTTTAGGTACAATTTTTTGTATAATTTTAATTTTAAATTCAAACAATAATTTTTAACACTTTAAATATTAAAAAAAATTATTTGATAAAATATTTTATTATCAGATTTTTAATAAATAATTAATATTGATTGAGAAACAATTTTATTTGAAAGTTTTATTACTTGGGAATTTTCAAACTCGTTAATATTATAAACTGTTCAGGAATTTTATTAGTTTTGGAATTGTATTTTTCGGGACAAAGGATTTTACCGAGTCGGGAATTTTATTTTTCGGGAGATTTCAGCCGTCCTCATAGAATTACAGAAAATTTGCTCTAATTATAATTTCGGCTCTCGATTTTGTTGATTTTTTCCTACAGTATCAATAAAAAAAATTGTATGGACATTTTTGATATCACAAATTTAAAGATAATAACAATTAAAAATTTTTAAATTCACTGTACATCCAATTTTTATTCTTGGATTTTTACAATATTTTCTAATCTATTTCAGTCACTGGTAAACGGGGGAGATTTTGTCTTAGAAAATAAGTTATTAAAATTTGAAAAAATTGGGTAGGCTTTTTTGACATCTAGGTATGTAAAAAAGGTAAACTTCAGAAAATTTAAAAACTAATTTAAGAACTATTTATACTCTTTTAAGAAACCAATACAATTTAGACATCACTAATTGTAAAATTTGCAAATTTTTAGGCCTTCAGTTTAAGAACTTGAATTTTAACGTTAAAATTGCTTCCTTTTCAGAATACAGCCTTATTGTTTGAATTTTCGTTATAAGATATAGGTTAGGTCAAAAATAACATTCTGGGATTCGAAATTGTTACAACGCGAAAAAGTTTTAATTTAAAATTTACAATTGGGAACATACACCATTCTCCATGTTCATTTGCAATCCAGCGAGTCACTTTCTTTCACTTCTTTTGAAAGTCGATCCTTTGCTTTCAGTTATCTTTTTAAAATATACCTTGAATTCAACACATTTCGAATTAAATGTTTGCAGCTGCATTAAGATTGAATTATACAAAGGTTTTTTGTTTTAAATATAAATTAATTAAAACATTTTATTTGTTTTTCACGATTGTAGTTTATAACTTCTAAAATGGAATAATTGTAGCTCAAACATGAAAAAGTATAGACTAATTTCAAATTTAAAGAGGTTCTATCACATATATTGAACTATTAAAACCTCTGACCTTTTTTAAGGGTTTTAAAACTCTTTTAAAAACTTTTTAAAATAATTTTGTTTGTGATTTCTTAATAAAATAATAAGTGCTATTTCGTCTCCAGAACAGCAATTTCAAAAATATTTAAAGCCTTAATAGTTAAGACATTTTAAATTTGTAGTCTTCAGTATATTGAATGATTTCAAATTTGAAGCTATTTAAATATGTCATCTGAATTTTTGAATGGAAAGTGTTCGATAATTTTAGATTGAAACCTCTCAAATTATTTAGTTACAAATTAAAATCGTACAACCTCAAGTTTTATTAATCTTTTTATCATTTGTCACCCGCCACAAATTATTATTATTATTTTTTAGTTATAAGAAAATAACGCCTGATTTTTGTAAAAATTAGTAAATATATATTAAAGGTACACTCAAGGTCATTTTTTTTTAAATCTTGTTCCTGAATAAATTGACTCTTATTGTTTCCAATTTCGTTCTGTCACTCAGGGATTTTGTTTTTCATAGAAAACATTGAAATGCGGTTTTTTTCACGTCTATAAATTTACTATAAATTGTACTATAGTAAAAACAACTGGAGAAATTTAGACGAAAGCCAAATTTGGTAAAAAAAACAAACCTTTGTCAACATATAAGTACTAATTTTATTCTCCGAAAGATTTTTTTAAAATCTCTTCGAACCACTTTTATTGCAACAATTTAATTGAAGAAATATATTTTTTATAAAAATAAAAATAGTACAATTTTTACATACAATTCTTAAAAGGAAAAAACTGTGTGTCAAAGCAAAATCCAATCTGACTATTTTTTCGAAAGTTATCCGATATACAGGCAACCATAACATTAATAACAACGACGACATAGATGCCAGAGAGACAGACAGATAACGACGTAAAAATTGTTTTTCTGACTCAAGGAGCTTAAAAAGGTCGAAATTTCATGAAATTCGCGAAAGTCATTTTTCGCATAAAACTCTTCTCATTATAGATGTGAATGTGATAAAGTAATCATGGGACCTTGAAAAAGTAGCGTTTTTCGCCTTTTGACTTTTTTCTGTATCAAGCTCTTTTTGCTTCGAAAGTCCATTTTAGTTTGATTTTATCAAAAAAAGTTATCAAAATCGAAGCCTAATTCAATCCGACCAGTCTTTCGAAAGTTATCCGGTATACAGACAACAACGACGACGCCGGACAGACAAACAGACCCCGACGTAAAAACTTGTTGTTCTGACTCAAGGGGCCTCAAAACGTCGACATTTTATAAAATCTGACAAAGTCATTTTTCATAAAAAACTAATACCTTCTCATTTTGGATGAGAATGTAAAAATTATCAACAAGATTTGTAGAAAATCTTTCAAAGAATAAAATGATTGTCCCGTAAGTTAGAATCGAAAAATTACTATTTCAAAAAAATGAAAGTTGTTCTAAATATAAAGCTAGACTCGCGACCGGGACAAATCGGGAAATTAAAGTAAATTTGAAAATTGAACTGCAGTTCGAGTATTAAAACTTTAACAGTGATTGATTTTACAAGATGATTCTAGATCTGTTCAAAATGATATAATTTACATATTTGAACGCTAAAATTTGAAATAATTTAATTCGAAAGCCTTAGTAGTGACACAAGTGCAAACGTTTGAATTAATGGCTTCATAAATGAACGCCTTTATTCAATTTCAAAATCTTTTTGAAGTATTATTTCAGTATGCAATATTCCATTTTTAATCTGTTTAGTTTGGAAATTAAAAAAAAACAATTTTCAATAGTAAACAATTTGAAAGTGAATTTTCACAATTTCAAAGTGACAAATTTAAACTTTGAATGTTACAATTATAATTGTTTTATTTTTTTATTTGTATTTCGAAGGTAAAAGTATTTCATTTTTATTCTTAAAGAACAGTTAAATAATCATTAATTTAGAAAAAAAATCAAATACGCTGAAGGTTTCTGCATGTTTCAAAGAAAATAACAAAATTTGGAGCTTCTCAAGAATTTTGAAATATTAGGAAAAAAATTAAAATTTCTGGGTACATTTAAAATGATTTTTTATTTCGTAAAAGTACATGTCTCAAAGAGAGTGTTAAAAAATACTTCAAAACATTTCAAAAGATTTAAAATATTAGAAAAAATCTGGAAGCTCTTAAAACAATTTTTTGTGCAGGATTTTACAAAAATGTTAGAAAAAATGGGAATCAGTCTAAAAGGCATTTAAAAGTTCCGAAAAATTTTTCAAATAATTTAAAAAGATTTGAAATAATTTAAAAGAGAATTGATACTTTTGATGATTTTAAAATGTTTTGAAATGTTGACTTTTTATTTTTTAAAGTTACATAATTTTAAGAGGAAGTATGACAATATGACACAACTGAAAAAAAATCCGGATAGGAATGAATGAAAAATCCCAAAAAATGAAATTTCTGACACCTGAATAATAATTTTATAAAAATTGTATTAAAAAATACGTGCGCTTTGAATGACAAAAATGTTCTGCCTAAATTTTCTTCGTACCTACATAATAACATTTTTGAAACAAACTTTGCAGGATTCAATTCAACAATGATTTATATCAAAATTTATTTTTATTTTTTTTGTTTATTAATAAAAAAATTCGATTTTTTTAGTACTTTTTTATATTTTTTTCAAATACTATGCACATTTTCAAACAACATTTTTCATACAGAAATATACATTCGATTATTGTATTTTCAATAAAGAAATAATATTTAATAAACAATTTTTTAAATGTTTAAATTCATGAATTTTCTAGTTCGGATATTTTATAAGTCAGCCATTTTCTTTAGGGATTTTTCAAATTCAGTAATATTTTATTGTCCGGAATTTTATTTATTTGATTTTTCGTGAAATCTTTAATTCGACTTTTATGTTTCGGGACTTTTATCATTTCGGAAATTTTATTCTTTGGTTATTTTGCA
>NC_046663.1:132267121-132275216 GCF_010883055.1 Belonocnema kinseyi
AATTTAAAATAACAATAATTGAACAAATGTATTTTTGCACAAAAAACGTTGATTGAAAATATGCATTGTATTTTTGTACATTACAGAAAACGCTCGCAAAAATAAAATTATTATTTAAAAAATTAAAAGTCGCGTTAAATTAACCTGAATTGAATCCTGAAAAGTTTGCTTCAATTGAAGCTCTCGTGTTTTTAAATTTATGTTTGTATCACATTTTTAGACAATTATTGTTATTTTAAATTAAAACAAAAAAAAACAACATTTAACAAAATTAAACATCAAACAAAATTTCTACAATAAAAAATTTTATTATTGTATTTGTAATAAATAAATAATATTGACCACAAAACTGTTTTCTCAATTTCTGCAATTTGGGAATTTTCTAGTATGTATATTTTATCATTATACAGCATTCGGCCTGGAGTTTTATTATTCGGGAATTTTCAAAATCCATAACATTGTAAACTCTCCAGAATTTTATTATTCTAGAATTTTTAAATTCGGGATTTTCTGGTTTCAGAATTTTATAATTTCGGAAAGTTTGCAGTGTCGAAAATATTTCAAAATTTTAAAAGATTTATAAAATTGTAAAAAAATTTGGAAGATTCTGAGGCATTTTTTTTGCAGAATTTTGCATAAATTTTACGATAAAATGGAAATCATTATATATTATGCGATTTTTGTGTTAAACAGATAACACGCTGTTCAAGGCTAATATGAAAGATGCCTGTAGCTGAGTCCTCATTTTCTTGAGAAAATTATAAAATATCCAAAAACATTTAATCCATTTTTCACCAAAACTTATAGTGCAATAAATATCCGAAAAACCACAATACACACGATGAAAGCTTAAGATATCGACAAAATCTTTTGTCGCCACACCGCAAGTTAGCGACCTTGCTCCGATAAAATTGAGCTTTTTTAATATCTTAGATATTAACTGTTAATATCACATATTTTATACTTTCAATATAAACAGATATTGCCCTTTAATATTTTGTATGTTGAATAGAAGATATTAGATAGTATGCCGTAACCCTACCGAAAGAAATCTCTGAGTTTTCTATAGCGAAATGGCTTGGACCATTTGAGTCTATAAACAGAGTCGATTTGAAACAAAATAGTCTCGGAGATAGTTTGAGATATTTGGGTCCTTTTCAAGATACTTTTAGTGGTCGACACTAATATAATGTTCCTTTTGTATTCGTCACGTACCGGGCGGGCAGAGTTATTTACAGTAGTTGGTCGCGGCTAATCCGCTCTCCCTTTTTAAATTTCTCTTCAAATTATTATCACTTTTTTAATTGATGAATTTTCTCATTATACTTATTTGTAATTATAACATAAACTGATATACAATTTTCTAGTTGAATTCAAAAATGTTGTCTTTTTTGGCGTATCTCATTCCATTTACGAGAAACGTTCAATTAATTCCAATTTTAAGCATTAAAAAAAAAGTTAGATATCTGAAGTCATCGAAACCCGTAGATTCTGAATTATTATGTTTTAGACTGTTAACTATGAAATTAAAAAAAATCTACTTCTACATTTCAATCCGAAAGCTAACCAAAGGATTCTTGAGTGTCGGCTACTCTCTTGAGATAGCCTCTCTGTTTGTTATTCATGATCGTATTCTCATTTCAATTTCGGAAAGGATATTTTAAAGAATTTAGACCATTTAAACGAACTTCCTCGACCTTTAAAAATATCTACCTGAGTGCCTGCGAAGAATTTCTCTAAGCTTCTTTGACCTAAAGAATTTTTAGTATTATACTCAAAGATTCTTTTCAGTAGGGAATATCTATATATTATGGTTAAATATCAAAGTTTTTAATATCTGCTTATCAATATCTATTTTTCTCCGTGTGCGCACGAGCATTTTTGCCGACAAACTGTGAATGAAAATATAAATATGTGGGTGCTACCATGTTTGGTCGCGGGGCACCAAAAGGTGGTGGACCTCCCCCCTCATTGCATTACCACCGCAATGGCATGCCTAGTCCCTTGTTTCCTATGTCCATGGTGGGTGCTATCTACGGGTAGCGCTGTATAGAGGGGAAGTGACTTTTTTCGCCGGACGCGCCGTCTATATTTATGGCGGGCAACTAAGCCCGCACCGCATCTACATTTATAATATCTTTGGTTTAAACCAAAGATATTACAAACGTAGATGCGGTACGGGGCGTCGGAGTGGGGAATTATATATATAGGACATCACATTTTCTGCCCTATCGAGGTGCTGCCCTCATCGTACTACGAAGTCGAATTCTTGTTTTCTCATTCTTCGTAAAATATGACGGTAAAGCAGTAGAAAAATTTTTGAGGTTAGAAAAGTTTGACATATATGTGTCGCTGAATTTTTTCAGATCTGAAGCTTGATCCAGGTTTTCGGTTCAGTCTTTTTTTGATTATAAAAAAATGTTCTCGAAAAATCATATTTTTAATTAAAAAAAAAAGTATTATAGAAAAACATTTCAAAATAAACAAGTGCTGAAAGCATTTTTCTTTGACAATTTTTTTTTTTTTTAATTGAAATAATCAAATATTTATACCAAAGAAACAACTTTATCAATGTTTGAAGTATTTAAACGTTATTGTTTAAATTAAAAATAATAATTAAAACAAAATATATTTCTGGATAAGATATTTTGGTTGAAAATGTATATAGTATTTTTTAAATCACAAAAGGTCTTCTGAAAAATCGAAATGTTAATTAAAAAACACGTGTTTTTATATATTAATTTGTTGGTAAAATTTTTTGTATAATTTTAATTTTAAATTCAAACAATAATTTTTAACACTTTAAATATTAAACAAAAATTTATTTGATAACAACATTTTATTATCGTAGTTTTAATAAATAATTAATATTGATTAAGAAACAATTTTATTTGGGGAGTCTTATTATTTGGGAATTTTCAAATTCGTTAATATTATAAACTGTTCAGGAATTTTATTAGTTTTGGAATTGTATTTTTTTGGCACAAAGAATTTTACTGAGTCGGGAATTTTATTTTTCGGGGTATTTCATCCGTCCCCATAGAATTACAGAAAATTTGCTCTGATTATAATTTCGGCGCTCGATCTTGTTGATTTTTTCCTACAGTATTATTAAAAAGAAATGTATATGGAAATTTTTTATATCACAAAGTTAAAGATAATCTCAATTAGAAATTTAAAAATTCGCTGTACATCCAATTTTTATTCTTGGGTCTTGGCAATTTTTTTCTAATCCATTTCAGTGACTGGTAAACAGGGGTGATTTTCTTTTAGAAAATAAGTGATTAAAATTTGAAAAAATTGGGTAAGCTTTTTTGACATCTAGGTATGTAGAAAAGCTAAATTGCAGAAAATTTAAAAACTAATTTAAGAACTATTTATACTCTTTTAAGATACCAATACAATTTACATAACACTAATTGTAAAGTTTGCAAATTTTCAGGTCTTCAGTTTAGGAACTTGAATTTTAACGTTAAAATTGTTTCATTTTCAGAATACAGCCTTATTGTTTGAATTTTCAGAATTTTTCGAAATTGTTAAAAGGCGAAAAAGTTTGAATTAAAAATTTAAAAATGCGAAAATACACCATTTTCCATGTTCATTTGCAATCTAGCGAGTCACTTTCTTTCGCTTCTTTTGAAAGTCGATCCTTTGCTTTCAGTTTTCTTTTTAAACTAAACCTTGAATTCAATGCATTTCAAATTAAATTTTTGCAGCTGCATTTGGGTTGAATTGTACAAATGTTTTTTGTTTTATACATAAATTAATTAAAACATTTTATTGGTTTTTCACGACTGCAATTTATAACTCTAAAATGGAATAATTGTAGCTCAAACATGAAAAATTATAGACTAATTTCATATTAAAAGAGATTCTATCACATATATTGAACTATTAAAAGCTCTGACCTTTTTTAAGGTTTTTAAAACTCTTTTAAAAACTTTTTTTTAAACAATTTTGGTTGTGATTTCTTAATAAAAGAATAAGTGCTATTTAGTCTCCAGAACAGCAATTTCAAAAATATTTAAAGCCTTAATAATTTAGACATTTTAAATTTGTAGTCTTCAGAATATATTGAATAATTTCAAATTTAAAGCTATTTAAATATTTCATCTGAATTTTTGAATGGCAAGTGTTCGATAATTTTAGATTGAAACCTCTCAAATCATTTAGTTACAAATTAAAATCATACAACTTCAAGTTTTATTTATTTTTTGATTATTTGCCCCCCCCCACAAATTATTATTTTTTTTAAAGAAAATAACGCCTGATTTTTGTAAAAATTAACAAATATATATTAAAGGTTCATGAAAGTTGTTTTAAATATTAAGCTAGACTCGCGACTGGGACAAATCAGAAAATGAAAGTAAATTTGAAAATTGAACTGCAGTTTGAGTATTAAAAACTAAACAGTGATTGATTTTGCAAGGTGATTCTAGATCTGTTCAAAATGATATAATTTACATATTTTAACGTTAAAATTTGAATTAATTTAAATGAAAAGCCTTAGTAGTGACACAAGTGTAAAGTTCGAATTAATGGCTTCTTAAATGAACGCAATTTCAAAACCTTTTTGAAGTATTATTGCAGTATAAAATATTCCATTTTTAATCTATTTGGTTTGGAAATTAAAAAAAAAAAAACAATTTTCAATAGTAAAAAATTTGCAAATGAATTGTCACATTTTCAGAGTGACAAATTTAAACTTGGAATGTTACGATTATAATTGTTTAATTGTTTAATTTTTTTATTTGTATTTCGAAGGTAAAAGTATTTCATTTTGATTCTTAAAGAACAGTTAAGTAAGCATTAATTTAGAAAAAAATCAATTTGAAAAATTACATAATTTTAAGAGGAGGTATAAAAATATGGGACCACTGACAAAAATTCCGAAAGGGATGCATGCAAAATAAAAAAAAAATGAAATCTACGGCACCTGAATAATAATTTTATAAAAATTGTATTAAAAAATACATTAAAAAACACGTGTGCTTTGAAAGAAAAAAATGTTCTGCCTAAATTTTCTTCGTACCTACATAATAACATTTTTGAAACAAACTTTGCAGGATACAATTCAACAACGATTTCTATCAAAATTTATTTTTATCCTTTTTTTTATTAATAAAAAATTCGATTTTTCAGAACTTTTTTATTTTTTTTTCAAATACTATGCACATTTTCAAACAAATTTTTTCATCCAGAAATATATATTCGATTATTGTATTTTCAATAAATAAATAATATTTAATAAACAATTTATCAAATTGTTTAAATTCAGGCATTTTCTAGTTCGGATATTTTATGATTCAGGTATTTTCTTTGGGGATTTGTAAAATTCGGTAATATCTTATTGTCTGGAATTTTATTTATTTTATTTTTTGTAAATTTTCCAATTCGAATTTTATATTTCGGGACTTTTATAATTTCGGGAATTTTATTATTGGTTATTTTTCAATTTACGAATTTTACAGTGTCAGGAATTTTATTTTTCGGGATTTTTCAGTCGCTTTTTCCGAAAAATAAAATTCCCACATCACTGTAAAGATTCCGAAATTATAACACTGCAATGTTATAATTTCGGAATTTTTACAGTGATGTGGGTATCTTATTTTTAATTTCCCAATTCGGGAGTTTTATATTTCGACAATGCATTGTCGAAATATAAAAGTCCCGAATTGGAAAATTCTCGACAATTTACAATCTTACCGAATTTAAGAATTGCCGACAGAAAATTTCCGAATTATACAATATCCGAGCTAGACAACTCTCTAATTTGAACAATTAAAAAACAGTTTGTTAAAAATTTTTTTTAAATAGAATAATAAAATATTTTTACCGAGGAAAAAAACTTTTTTAATGTTTAAAGTTTCTAAAAATTATTGTTTGAATTAAAAATAACAATAATTGAACAAATGTATTTTTGGACAAAAAAAGTTGTTTGAAAATGTCCATTTTATTTTTGTACATTATAGAAAACGCTCGCAAAAATAAAATTTTTATTTAAAAAAATAAAAATAAAAGTCGCGTTAAATTAGCCTGCATTGAATCCTGAAAAGTTTGTTTCACTTGAAGCTCGAGTGTTTTAAATTTATGTTTGTATCACATTTTTATACAATTATTGTTATTTTAAATTAAAACAATAATTTAAAAAATTAAACATTAAACCAAATTTCTATAATAAAAATATTTGATTATTGTATTTTTAATAAATAAATAATATTGACAACATAACTGTTTTCTCAATTTCTACAATTCGGGAATTTTCTAGTTTGTATATTTTATCATTAGACAGCATTCGGACTAGAGTTTTATTATTCGGGAATTTTCAAATTCGATAATATTGTAAACTGTCCAGAATTTCATTATTCTAGAATTTTTTAATTCGGGATTTTCAGGTTTCAGGATTTGTTATTTCGGGAAGTTTACAATGTCGCAAATATTTCAAAAATTTAAAAAGATTTATAAAATTGTAAAAAAATCTTGAAAATTTTTAGGCATTTAAAACTCCTGAAAGACTTGAATAATAATTTGAATTATATATATATATATAATTCAAATTATTATTTAAGTTTTTCAGGAGTTTTAAATGACTCAAAATCTTCAAGATTATATATATATTTCGAATCAGCTGTATCAATTATAATGCTATTATAAAAACGTTAGAATATATAATAATTAAGAAATTGGAAAATACATACAAGAACTTGATTAGACGAATAGTCTAAAAAAGTCCGTAGAAATTGCAGACCACAAAAATAAAAATTAAATATTATTAAAGAACTATATATAGATAATATATATAATGAAAATCAGAATTAATAATTTTAGAATTAGTGAAAAATATATGAAACCGTAATATAAATTACTCATTGACTTACATTTGTGGTATTTATTAAAACAACCAAGTTTTGCAAAGTTATAAATGTAAAAATGTTTTAATTGGCAATTTACTTTCAATCCAAATGGTTCTTGTCCAAGGTAAGCTTACCATCAGTGCGCCTCGAAGGTGTGCCGAGAGTGGCTTACAGCGCTCCAAGTGGCTCTTGGCAAACTATATCGACTGGTGCTTTCTACGAGGAGCGGTGGGTAGAGGAGAAGTGACTTTTCGCCGGACGCGCTGTCTTTATTTATGGCGGGCAACTAAGCCCGCAACGCATCTACGTTTATAATATCTTTGTTTAAACGCCTAAGTCTGCCAATAAATGTACAATTAGTACAGTGAAAATTCGAGGCGGTTTGTACAGCATGATCGGTCTCCTTATTATTACTCCGGGACTCCGTGGTTCAAATTTAACTTAACGTCCATGTGTTGCTATGGTAACCAGCATGGCCACGGAGCTGGTATGCGTCATTATGGTTCAAGTGGAACGTTCTTTGGTTAGACCATGAGTGGGTAGGATCATGGGTACACTTTCGCAATCCTGGCTTTGTCCCTTTATTCCTTATTTACATGGTTTCAATCATAAAACAAAGTAATTGAAGGTAAGTCTACATTATTTTATTAAAATGGTATAAATGTGAAAAAATTAATTTCACCTATCATTGAAGTTTTCAAGAAAGATATAAATATTACTTTGTATTGTTTATAGTGAGTGTCACATAAAAGACAAGCTTTGCTTTCACTGAATATTCAGAAAACTTTAAAAACTATATAATTGGAGGAAATATCTGTCGGATCGTCTCAAGATGATGATGGACTACTTTGTTACGAATAATTCCTTGGCACCCGCTCCTATGGGAATTCAGAGCACAGCTGGTGCTGTTCCTGTAAAAAATGACAAAGGTAATTAGTTAGGTGTAATGAAGTTAAACTGTGGCTATTTAGCCCGTTCTATCGGAACGAATATTCTCGGTATTACGTGTATTGAGACCGTTACCGGGCTGGGAAGGGTTGTATTTACCTTGAGAGAAATTTCGGATTGAAAAGTATTGTACTGAGGTTTTTTCGTTAAGTGAATGTTGGAATAGCAAAAGGAGGAAAGAGAGCTTCCATAAAGGATGTCACCTTTTCAGGGTTGGGGGTGACGGGTAACCGAATTGTGATAGACTGTGACAATGTCACAGACTATCATGGTAAAAATGTGACAATTGAGGG
>NC_046663.1:132275226-132320902 GCF_010883055.1 Belonocnema kinseyi
GGGTCGAATAATTTACCAAAAATCTGTGACATCCTTGATGGAAACTAACCTAACAGAAAAAATAGCAATTGTGCAGGAAAGTGAGAAAACATTGGGTAAACTCAAAATCGCAGTAGAAAAAATGTCTGCCGTTAGATTGCAGAATAGGGGCGTCCCCTCTATTTTGGCTGGAAATGAAATTTTGTTTGGTAACACTATTAGAATCTTTAATTGAACGATAAATAAATCGATTATCGAATTATTATCGAATAAATCGATAATCATCAATATGATTATTTACATTGACAGCTCATTATGAATATTATAATAAAAATGCGATTTGAGTCAATAAAGCATGGGATTGAGTTTCATAAAGAAACTACTAAAAAAGGAAAGGCTTTGTCTGTAATACATGTTATTAGAGTAGAGGAAATCCGAATAAACGGTATTAGTGAAAGAATTCAAGCCAGTGTCATGCGTCAGACTTCTGTGAATTCTCCACCTTATTCAGTTAAATTAGAGGTATACGATACACATATGTGAAAATTTGAAAGGTCATGAAGTTCTTGATTGTATAAATAAATGTTTTTTTTAGTAGAATGAATTGGAGTATCAGTTGCTATTTCAGAATATGAAAAAACTTCTCACGTTAAAGTGATCCAAATTGGTCTTGTTGTTTTGAAAATTCAACCATGGCTGTCTGCTATTCCAGATGGATTCGTTTTATAAAACGGTGTAATTACTGAGCTATTAGAAATCAAATGCCCTACCAGCTGTGAAAAAGAGCCTATATTTGATAAGAATACAAATAAGTATAACGTTTCATATTTAAAAAGAATAAACAATGTAAATCAACCGAATCCTGCACATAACTATTACAAACAGTGTCAAATTCAAATGTATGTGACAGGTTTATCATTTTGCGACTTTTATGTTTGGTCACCACGTGGAAGTTTCTTTACTACTGTTCAGAGAAATGAGAAATTTCTGGAAAATATAATTCCTATTTTGGAAACTTTATTTTAAATATTTCTTAAAAGAACTCTGCCAATGAAAGAAGCAGACTTTTTAATTTTAAACACGGATTAAACAAGAATGCAATTAAACATTGTAATATTATTTATTTTTTCAAATGGGAAAAATAATTTATGAACAGTTATTTACTTTATAAAGTGAAAACCAACCTTTATTCTCAATTTGATTTTAAGTAAATTATTTACATAATAAAACACAGTCACTTTTATAAATAAAAAGGACGAGCTGAAATAAATCGAGTTAATTTTCTTCAAAATGTTTAGAGTCACTTATTTCTTTTAATATTGGAGGTTGCAAATTGACTAAACATAAATACAACATTATCTGCATGTGCCAGCAAATGTGAAGGCAGTTTTACAAGTATGTTAAACATTCTTAAGCGCTCGATAATTCGTTCAATATGTATGCGAAATCTTGCAACTTGATATGTTTCTTCTACTCTTCGGAAAACATTCCATCTCGTAGAAATGGTGGCATAACAAGAACAACGCCTGCACCCTTTTATCCATGGTGCTTTGAATTCCAGGATATCCTTTATCTGCCAATACGAGATCATTTGGTTCTAACAAATCTAGAAGTCCACTGGATGTTGTAATCTTGCATCACTGATTCTACCACCGTAACATTTCGAGACGAAAGACTCTAATCCGGCTGGTGTATATCCTATTAGAACTTTTACAGTAAATCCATTTTTTTTCATGAGAATACGTCTGTACTTTTGCCTCCACACTAGATGATTGACCAATTTTTATTTCAGTGCAGTCAATTATAACAACACAATTTTCGTACATATTTTTAAATTCATCAGGCATGGTAGTTTGCACAAATTCTTTACTGGGTCAAGTGACAAAGTCTTGACCTCTGATGACCAAGTTTAATAATGTAGAACTAAATATTTTGGAAATAGTTTTTCTACCAACTCCAAAGAGTACTCCTAATGCTGAGTAAGTAAGTCCTAGTTTAATATTACATAAAAAATTAGCAATCCATCCGATCCTTTATAAATATCTCTTAGTAAATTGTAAGTGGAGAATGTCATCCCAGCTAAGGCTAGCATTTCTTGATCAGTTTTGATCGAAGACACTCCATGAAATCCTGTTGATCATTTTAAGAAAACTTTTTCATTCCAATCTGCTGTGCCAGGTCCAGCACTTTTGTTGACATAAAATTGGTCCGTTGCTACTTTTTTGTCATTCTTTTTAATTTTTCTCGAGCTTATAATTTTTTTAGGAGCTTCTGGAAAAAATGCCTGAGCTTCTCCTTCAACGTGACTAGTGTAGATGTAGCGATTACAAATGAAAATTTGTGGATCATGAATTTTGTCTTTCTTCTAGAAAGTTTGCCTCAACTTCTTTGTCCGCTGTCTTTCCTCCGATTTTTCGCACAAAAAGTTATTTTCTTGCTTTCTCTCATATTCGGAAATCTGATGCACATTTAATATTTCTTTCAACGCTGTTGATGATTCCTGAGATGCTGCATCTGCAACAGAAGTTTTCTGTTTTTTCAATTCCAAATTGCTGTACCTTCGATTCCAAAAAAAAATTGTGTAAAGAATTATAATTTCGAGTTTGAAGAAAGAAATTTTCTAAAAAATTAATAATTCCGAGTTGTAACACGGCATAAATAAAAGAAGTATACAAAAATCGACGTAAAGGATTACAATTATACTGACTGACAACGAGGGATTTTCGAAAGAAATTATAGGGTCCATAGGGGTAAGTGTGATATGAAATCACAAAGTTATACTTTGTTTAATGATATTTCTAATATTTGTGAAGATTCTGCTTTGATTGAAGCAATAAATAATTACAGCCACTTCTTTTATACAAATAATAAGAGAAATAATCTTTATGTTGTAATAAACAAAGTTAGTAACTAATTAGTTTTTCCTTTCAAACTTTCTCTTGTTCACACTAACTAACTAAATATAAAAAATTCCCGTAAAGAATTATAATGTGGTCTTGGAATAGGTAATTTTTGACATGTAACGGGAATTTTGAGAAAACAATTTGAATTCTGATTTATAAAAAAAGGAAATTTACAATAAAAATTCCTGTTCCAAATCAGAATTTTTATTCTGAAAATTTTTGAAAGTTTCTTGTTGAAAATTAGAGTTTGTTTGAATTAAAAAATTATATTTTGTGCAAATTAAACTTTGCTAGAATTTGAAACTTCCCAGGCAATAAAAAAATCTAAAAGAGTTATAATTCTGAGATAAAACTGCGAATTTTCGGAAAGAATTATAATTGTTTTACAAAATCCTCTGTTTCAAATCGGAATTTTAATTATTATGACCAAAAATTATTCGATGATATAACTCAGAATTATAATTCTTTTCCAACATTCCCTGTTCCAAACTAGGAATCCTTGAAATCTTTTAAACTGTATCTCTTGAAAATTTTAAAAATCAGTTGAAGCCATTTAAATCTTTTGAAATTGTTTAAATTGGCCGGGAATGTGAAATCATCCGTTGGGTAGGCATCTTGACAATTTTCAAAGAATATGAAAAAGTACTGATTGATACCTTTCTACGGCAGTTTTAAAATTGACAGGTCGCTTATTATAAACCTCTGGAAAAATGGTAGGGTTATAACTTGGACTGAGAGGATGTTCATACTTCTAGTTTCTCACAAGATTTTCTTACGATTAACTGCCAATGCCACTATTTCTTCACTTTCCCTTTTAAAACATTTTTGAACTTCTACCCTGATTAGCTAAAAGAGTAGATCCGCCAACTCAACAAACTTATAAAAAAAAGACAACAAATTTCTAATTAAAATTTTGGATTTTCAACCAAACAAATTAACTGCAAGAATGTAATTCAACTTTTAGCCAAGGAGTTAATTTTTCGATCTAAGAAGCTGATTTTTCAATGAAAAATGTAATTCATTATATTTTAACAATCCAAAAATTAATTAAAAATAAAAAACACTTAGATTTAACCAAAAAAACTATTTTTTGACAAAATACTTGAATCCTCAGCCAAACCAGATTAATTCTGAACGAAACAATTTCATTTTATACCGAAAAAGTTATCTTTTTAGCCAAAAAGAATAGTTTTTTTCGAAAAAAGTCGGATTCTTAACAAAATATGTACAAGAATTTCTAAAAAAAACAGGTTGTCAACTTTTAATTGAAAATATCAAATTTTAATCAAAAATTGAATAGTTAAATATTCTTTTAAATAAATTATATTCCATGCCAAAAAAACGTTTCTTCTACAGAAAAATATAATTTTGTACCAAGTAGTTTAATTTTCTACCAAATTGTAGAGTTTTTAAGCCAAAAAGACGGAGTTTGTACAAAAAAGTTGAATTTTCGACCCGAGAATCTGGATTTTCGACAAAAAAAGTTCATTTTCAACCAAACAATTGAATTTTTAACCCGAAAAGCGAATTTTGAAGAAAAAAGTTGAATATATAACTTAAAAAATAAAATGAATTTTCTGCTAAAATAATGAATCTTCAACAACAAAAATTGCGTTTTTTACAACAAAATATTATTTTATCCTTCTTTATTCATAATGTGTCCCCTAAGGATTTACATGACTTCCATTCCTTATAATCTTTCCGCTTATTATATATATTTTTACAATCTTATTCTTTCTATATATACAATTATTTACAATTATTCACATAAATTCTTATATCTAGTTCCTTATCTCTATTTCTCTTTGTCTTTTCTACATTTACATTCAGCTTTTTCCCATCTAAGTATTTCTCTAATCCTGTAATTAATCCCTTCCTCGCTTCTCCATCCTCTGCCATCAGCACTAGATCTTCTGCGTATGCCAGTGTATATATTTTTTACTTCCCTGTCCTAACTCCTCCCCAACCTTTTCTCCTCATTTTTTCTTTCAAGTCTGATATTAATAAATTAAATAAAAGTGGGCTCAGAAGACCTCCTTACCTCACACCGCTCACCAACCAGAAATTATCTCCTACTTGCTCTCCTACATTTACCCTGTTTTTGTCTCTCTAAAAATTTCCGAGACTCTCGTTATTATTCCCTGTCTTATCCCCTTTTTTGCCATAAATTTTTCTATCTCGCCTTGGTCTAATGAGTCAATCGCCGCATTTAAGTCCACGAAGATTGCCATGATTGCACCTTTTTCCATTTTAATCCTCTTATTTACTAGATAGTTCAGAACATATATGTTGTCCATTACCCGCACTCGTTTTCTAAACCCTGTCTGATTCGGTGACTCGATCTTTTTTCTTCAACTTCTATTTTCAATCTCTCCGACAAAACAGTTACATACTCGTATACTTTATACAGTGTAGGCATCAGCGTCACCCCGTATAATCTTTTTGCTCTCCTTTGCCTTTCGCTACTATTGGTATAACTACTACTTCTTTCTATAACTCTGGCCACCCCTCTCCTCTCCATATTCTATTACACATTATCCATGCCCATTCCTTTAGTTCCTTCCTGCCATATTTCCATACTTTATTTAGAATCTAATCTATACCAGGTGCCTTTCCATCCTTCATTATTCCTAAAACCTTAACTATTTCTTCCCTTGTTATGTCCTTTTCCTCATTTCGTTCTCTACAATATTTTCCTCCCTTTATAACTTTTCTCTCTACTCCTAGCAAATCCAAAAAATATTTCTTCTATTCTACCGTTTCAATATCTTGGTTTACTCTTTTTCTTCTTTTTCTTTATATATTCACTATCTTCCATACCTCTTCTTCCGTCCTAGCCTTCTCCGCCTCTTCCTCAAACCTTTTATTTTCTACCTCTTTCTTTTGATAACACAACTCAGTATACTCTTTCTTTCTTTTCCGATATTCTTCCTCATTACTTTCTTCTTCTCTCCACTTTCTTATTTCCTTCCTGACCTCCTTTTTTCTCTTTACAAACCTCATCCCACCAACTTCTATTCCCACCTTTACTAACTTCATTTTTGTTTGTGCACTCTAATCTTCTTTTTATTTCTCCTATCATTTTTTCTATCTCCTTGTCCAGATTTCCCTCTTCCATTTTCATATTTCTGACCTTTTCTCTAAGCTATTCTTTTCCTTCCCGTGACCAATCCCCTCTTCCTACACTTTTTACATTTGCTCCCCTTTTATTCATATTGCTATTGCTTTTTTATCCCTCTAATGTCACTATTAAGGGAAAGTGATCGGAATCAATATAATCACCTACCTCTAGTTTCTTAACCTTCTCTCTTACCTCATCATCCACTATCACATAATCAATTACCGGCCCCCCTTCACCTCCTGAGCGTGTATATTCTCCTTTCTCATCTTCTATATTTCCGTTTAAGATATACTATCCCAACTACCTAAGCTCTTCAACAGCTTTTCCCACTCCCCATTTAGTAACTTATCTTTGGATTTTCTTCTACTCTCTTCTCCCCATTCCCTTCTTACTCTGTCTCCTGTTATCGCATTGAAGTCCCCACCTATTATCAGCCTAATCTCTTTTTTATTTTCTTCAATCATTTATTTCATCTGCCCTGCTTTCTCCTGCATATCACCGTTCACATAAACCCCCACTACCTTCCACTTCTCTCCTCCCATCATTACTTCTACTATGAATCCTTCTTCTAGTTCTTTCCTGTCTTTCTTACCTGCCCCTGTTATACATTCATTCCTTACTCCCATCATCAATCCTCCCATTGCCCTGCCCTTTTTATTCTTCCTCTTTGCATTTTACACTTGCCATTTGTAACCTCTTGGTAACCTTCTCCTTACTATTTCCCATCCCTTTTCATCTACTCACGTCTCCATCATTATGACTACATCCCATTTTGTCAAATTTCTCATAAACTCCCTATCCTTTCTCCAATTCTGTTACGTTCTAGTAACATGTCTTCCATTCTTCCCTTCTTTCGTTTCTCATCTCGTTTCCTTCTTACTATTTCGTATTTTCTTCTCGTTCCTTTCTCTCCTAGTTTCCCTTCACTTCATTTCTTACTATCTGTTTCCTTTCTTCATCCCAATCCCACCATCCTCCGTTTATCTGTATTCTCCTATATGCAACCCATGTTCGTCTTCCCTTTTTCCTTTCCTTTTCCGCTATTTTCCTTCACTTATACAGCATCTTCCTTTCTACCTATGTCAAATCATCCTCTATTCTCTGCGAGCTTCCATATAACATCCTCTTCATTGTCATCACTTCCCACTTATGCTGCCATTTCTTTAGTCTTACCAGTACCATTTTCTCCCCTATTCGCTCTTCCCTCCCTAGACTTCTCACTTCCTTTATCTTTACCTTCTCATCAATCCTTTTTAGTACTTCTTTCACTCCTTCCTTCAGCTCCGTCCCCTCTAATCTTATACGCTTTATCACTATGTTTCTTTTTCTTTCTTCTCTCTCTTTCCTTTCTATTTTTTGTTCTATTTTTCTCAGCCTTTGCTTCTCCTTATTCCCACTGTCGCCCTTACTAAAATCCCGGTTCGAGCTTTATAGTTTCTTTATCCTACCTTGCATCTCCTCTACCTTTTTATTATCTTCCTGCTTCTCTAGCTTTTGTTCCAATGACTGCATCCTCTTTTCTAACTTTTCCCTGACTTTTTCCCATTTTTTAGTTCTTTCTTAAGTTCAGCCATTTCCCGCCTAATTTTCTTCTTTAATTCCTCTCCCCTTTTCTCCTGCATTTCTTCATAAATCCCTATTACCTCTATCATCACTTCACGAATTTCCTTTAGTCTTTCCTCTTTCATCGGAATTTCACTTTTATCTCCGCTTCCTTCAGCTCCCTTACTACTATCATTCTTCTGTACCAAATTCTGCTTTACCGGCGGCGATCTAAACATTTTTTTATATTGTAAGCCCGCACCGTTATCTTCCTTCTCTTAACTGCTTCCCCTCTCCCCTCTCTTCCAGCCTCAATTGATCCTTTGCTTTTTGCTCTTAATATCTCCTTTTTGATAGTTTTTTATACTTCCCCCTTGGCTTCCTTTCTTTCATCTCCTCTTTCGCCGTACTGAACACGTCCTGCTCTAAATCTGTTTCTTCCGCAGAGATACTCGCTCCGCTAGCCATGAATCCAGTTCAAACTCTCCCGCCTTCCATGCTTCCCTGCCTCTATCTACCGTCGCGGTCTGGTACCTATCTCGACTTTCTTTGTCGCTACCAACCCGATCAACCCAGTCTTCCCACCCTGTCACGATTCTCCAAACAACCTAACCTCAACTTCCACATAAATCTGTCTCAATCCTCAAAAATATCTACCTCTCCTTTTCAATCTCACAATCCCCTTTTCAATAATTTTTTCAGTATTTTCAATAAAATCATTCGATGTTTAACACAATAATAAAATTCTTAGCCAAAAAAGATGAATTCTCAACCAAACATTTAAGTTTATATTTTAACAATGAATAAAACATGTTTTTGCTTACATAAATTTTTTATGAATACTGCTTACTTTTTCCTGTTTACTAAAATAATCAATTTCTCTATACAGTAGTTTACATTCCCTTTACGCTGCTTCTTGTCGACTTCCCCTGTCATTATTTCGACATTCACCAAATCCTAAAAAAATGAATAAAATATAAATACTTAATTGTTTTCAATTGTATTTAATTCATAATTTTAATAAATTAATTTGTTTGTATTTAAATTTCAGCTCATTGAAGTTGTTCATAATATATATAAAATATTATTTACAAATTTCTACATAACCTATATCATTCTTACTTGTTAAGTTATATTCTACTTATATATTTTTAGATTATAAAAAGCGTATATATTTACCTTATCGCTGTTTATATTATTTACACATGTAGATAACACAGCACAAAAACACATTTCTAATTATCGTGATAATTTCGAATTTGATTCAAAATCACAGCTGATCGCATGTAAACATTAAACACTCATCTAACGAGAATTAGCACATACCACTGACAGGGGCGCTTCGGTGCTTCCGCTTCCCCAGCGAATACATTATGGCCGAAAACCACCCCCTTTCCAGATATGTGCAGGAGAAAGAGCGTGCGGACTTCGCGCTCAAACTCACCCCCTACGCAGTGGGCCGATTACTCGGGAACTATGACCCGTACGATAAAAATGCATATAACACTCCTTATTCAAAATTTTATCTACTTTTTTTGTATTTTACTGTTTTTGTCGTTCGACTCATCCTTTTCGAAATAATCGTTAAAAACCCATTTTCGGGGGTTGTTCGTTAGATTTAAGGGTGTTTCTGTTGAACTTGGCTGTGAATAATTCATTTATTTTCTTGATCCACTCACAATTTCTCTAAATTTTCCAATCAATTAAATTTCAGAATTCATTGTGATAGTTTCCTAAAACTCTTCAATTCTAATTACGAAAAATGGGCTTCTTGTATGTAAAAGTAGCTAGCGTTCGCGCAATTGTTTTATAAAGTGACATGAGGTCCGGATAAACGAGTTCCGGTTCAAGATATCACTTTTCAACCTTATTTACTGAGATCAAGCTTTTTTCTATCAGATAATTTTCCACCCAAAAGCACTTTAGAAGAAATGTTCTTTCTTTTTCTCTTTTGAAATGTTCTCTCAAAATTGATATCCTAAACGCACTTGAATCTAACATAATTTTTTCTAAGGAAAATCGCAGATCGTCGAGGCGTCCTGGAGAATCTTTCTGTCCTGAGTGGGCTCACGAAGAACTGCTGGTCTGAATTTTCCGGAAGCGTAACTGGGCTTTACCTCCTCTCAGACCCACGGATCCCCACTTTTCATTATCTAATTTCATGCGCGATTATTGACCCATTAATTTTCTTTCCTTTTCTGGTTGATGTCACGAAATCGCTTCTCTATATCCTTATGGTGCCTAAACTATATTATGTTATATTTATATTTTAAAGTTATAGTATTCAATTGTTCTGAACCGTTTCATTGTTTCGAGGCCGAGAGTAATTCAACCCAGAGCCCCCAAAGTGTACATTTCGACACTACAGGAACATACTAATTTTCAGCAGAGTTGAAGTAGGTCTTCGCTACAGAAATCCCCGTCATCGTAACAAGCTGCAAGGTTGCCCTCAATACCCTGAATTACCATTGTATTTCCAAACACCGGAATACCCTCTGATGTGAAACAGACTTGGCTCCCGATTAAATAAAGTAAACCCGACTTTATTTTAATCTCTGAATCAGCCTGAGCCCCCATACAGAACCTTAATATTTTTTAAGATGGCATATAAAAGTTGTTATTTTGAGACTACAATACAAAAAACAGGAAACTAAAAATAATTTTTGTTTGATTGATATTTGAATATTAGGGTCAAATGAACTTGTTACAAAATTGAATAATTTGAGCCGAGCGTAAAAAGTTGTGATTTGTAATTCGAAAGAAGTGAAAAAAGGAAAACTCTTTCTTTTTTTGGAGTTTAAAATTCAAAAATCTTTTTTTATGGTAGAAATAATCATTTATAGTGAATTTTTTGTTTGCATAGTTTTTGGCATTGAACAGTTTTGATGCTTTCTAGACCAGGAATATCATAAATGTGGCCTGTGTCATCGATTTTTATGAAAGTTGGTGGAGCTGTAGTGTTGTATGGCTAATAGTTCCTGGCCAATTGATTTGTGAAAATTTGGAGTTAAACCATTTTGATATTTCATGTCAACCTTTTTTTAAATATAATATTTCCGACGCTTTTTTATTTTGATGAAATTTATGTATATACAAAATGAATTTATGTTTATACAAAATGAACGAATACAAATTTTCAAAATTTTTACAGGAAAAAGAACTGATCACATTAAACAAGAAAATTTATTTTTTGACACCGTATCTTTAAATTTGCAAGAGTGCCATTTACGCCATTCAAAACTAATGATGGCATTGGGTATCGATAGCTTATTAAGCCACAAAAATCCGCTTCAAAGGCATACAAAATCCGAAATCAAGACCGTGCCTGATATAGGCATTTTTGATTAAATCGATCACTTCCCTCCCTAATGGATCCGCCATTTCAAAATGTCTAATTTAGACTTAAGATTTCAAATAAGCGGCCTGAACCCCCCCCCCCCCCCCCCCCCCCCCCCCCCCCCCCCGTAGCACTTTTAATTAAAATCTGTTTCATTTTTATAAGTTCAGTCCACCACATTGGATCCGCTATTTAAAATTTTACAATTTGGACTTAAGTTTTAAAACCGGCGACATGAAAATTCTCCGAATATCGATATTTAATCAAATGAGTTACATTCTTACAATGTTGTTCCGTCATATTGGATCCTCCAAATTGAATTTTGATATTTTGACTTTTGATTCGCAATTAGAAACCCCAAAAACCTCAGTACAGTAATTTTCCGTCATATCGATTCGGTTTTACAATTTTGGTCTGCGGTTTTGAATGTTGATATTTGACTTTACATTCTTATTCAGCGTAAATAGCATGTTAGATAAATTATCTGAGCGCTCATGGTATTCAATAATAAAAAATTGTCTCAAAAAATGTAAAATTTGACCTAGATTTTCCTGATCAAAAATATTTTTTTTAAAGCTTCTCCATATTTTTCATATATTCTTTAGTTATTACTTTTTTATTTTAGCACACTGTGTGCCTCGCGGGTGGCTAGGTGGACAGACATTGCAAAGCAGTTTCACTGACGGGTAAATATTCAATCCAGACCTATTGGGAAGCAATCTAGCTTACATTATTAGGTTATTGTGTGCAGTAATTTAATTTTATTATCGTCTCAAATAGATGTTTGATACGGTCTGAAACTGATGGTCAATTGTACTGTGCTTTTTAAAAACTCACTCGACTGTTGTTGAGAGAGTTGAGTACGAGGTTCTTTATTGGGCATTTATAGAGCTATAGGCAGGATACACGGATGGTTTCCATAAGCTTTTAATTAGGGACCCGACCGAAACTTTCGTTCGATTTCGTTATTGATATAAAAAAATAAGATATTTTACTAAACTTTTATGTGCTATGTTACGAAACCAATACGCCTCGAAATAATTTAATTTTTGGATAACTAAAATCCTGGTAGTGTGAAAAATGGATTTTTATTATTGTGTCGTCGGAGGTACTCAGACAATCATTTGAGATTTCTCTTAAATGTTTATTTTATTTTGATGTGGAATTTCGTTTTGACCTCTGCTTCCCCGGGAAGTACTTTAACTATCGCCTTAAATTTCCGATGTGTATAAGGGTGCAGGATGTGTATAAGGATGTGATGTGTATAAGGGTGCAAGAGAGAGAGAGAGAGAGAGAGAGAGAGAGAGAGAGAGAGAGAGAGAGCGGTAGAGTAATCGAAATGTACCTTTGCATGAAATTTTACACTTCTGACCTTTTGTTGTTTGGATGCAGTCCTCTCTGATTTGGCTATTATTTCTAATGTATCCTTAGAAATAATGGTCAACACCGTCTTCACCTACACTCACACCCGGCACGTCGCGACCGCTGCCCCGCGGATTTTCACGAATTTTACACAATTTTACACATGCCTAATTCGTCGGATCATTTCGGCTATACCGATGTGGACTTATTAATCGGGATGATCCACGCACAAGTCACTCGACTTTCTAGTCTTTTGAATACTTTATATATTCACTCCTGAACTGGAGTGGGTGCACTAAGCTGGTTTACGGGATTTTTACGTTTATTCAGTTAACGTCCCAAAACCCTCTTATTGTACCCGTTCTCGGCCCGGAACCTTCGGGGCAACTATCACGACGCGCGCGTGCGATGAAAAGCGGATGGAGCGCAAGAACATTTTACGTGTCCCTTTTTCTTACCGAACTTCTTGTTCGTACAAGATGTTAACGGAGAATGCTATCGACACTTGACTGCGATCAGCCTCGTCAAAATTATTGGTTGGGATTTTTGCAATTCCGAAATTTTCATCACTGCTGACTGCTGTGGGACCGACGCGATGACAGGATGTGGCGCGACTAAAAAAATTCCGATGCTGATAAGGCATCGACTAAACATTCTTTCAGGGCTCCGGTACTAATGTCAACTTGAGGTTAAACTTTTAATTTAGCTCATTAAAATTATTATTCCCACGATCGACAACAACAGTCAAACCCTTCTGCCAAATGTGATGCTTTATTTCAGAATTTAATTTTAAATAAAGTACAAGTTTTTGGAATTTAGATAACTATTTATTAAAATTGTCGATTAACAATTGCCAGCAAATAGTTCCTACATCAATATTGATTATTGATTTCGATAGTCAACAATCAATACAGGGCAGTTTTATAACTACAGAAATTTTGATAAATTTTATATTCGGGCAAAATATTCATTGATTTGAACGTAATTACCTTCCCTTAGAATGATACTTATATGGATTTCTATCGATCACCGGAATCTTAATATTGTTTTATCTTTCCCAAAATGTATAGATAGAAGCTTCGAAAATTATTAAGGCTTTTCTGTTAATCGCCTTTTGGTTTTTGTTAATAATTATAATTTTATTAAACATTTTGAAGTCAGTCAGCGACTCGGCGGTGTCAGGGGAGCATGAATATAAGAGAAGTGGCACGCGATATTATAATTATCGCTGTCTCGCTCTCGCTATTTCTCGCTCCAACGAGGAGTAACGCCAATGATTGTATGTGTAACTAGTCGCTAAGGGGGACGGAGGGAAGATCGTGGCCACGGCATATAAAGGCAATAACGCGAAAACTATGAGAACTAGCGATCAATAATTAGATTGCTTCTTCTCATAGGGTATGCCGACTGCTGCTCTTTAGATATTAGTAGCTGCCGAACCAGATGAGTGCCCATCTCTCTTTTTTAAATAAATGATACAACAACAGGGAATTATTATAAAATAAAATCGAAAAAATGCGTTTCTCAGAAAAAATAAAGTTAACAACTTTAGTTCTCATTTTTCAGCACTGCAACCTCACAAAATTTAATTTAAATCAGTGATATAGACCGCAGTTCTCATATTCCTGATCCGCAAAGCTTAATGGGATTAGCAATAATAAAAATGGTTAAAGTTAAATATTCTGGAAAATGTACAAAGAAGACAAGTTTCGTCCAAGAAAAAGCCTTGTTTTTTCATGATGGGAAAAGCGTGACACGTTTACTCGACTAAGGCTGCAGAAACTTTATACAATATATAATAATTTGTCATTTTCTTTGATTTTTTACAGGAGAACTGTCTATGAAAAAAGTAAAAGTACATCGTTATGTTTCTGGAAAACGTCCCGACTACGCCCCAGCAGCCAGTTCAGAAGAAGAATCGGAAGAAGATGATTTTCTGGAAAAACGTGTACATAAATTATACGATGAATCTGAAGTTAATACGGAAAGTTTAGAACCATCGCAAAGTAAAGTCAGAGATGAGGATGATCCTAGATTGCGACGCTTGACTCGTTTGAATAGACAGAAAGAAGCAGAATCAGAATATCGAACAGAGAGACACAGGCATGTTCATGAACCAGAAGTGCTGCAAACAGAGCCCGAAAGATTACGGGAAAGAATTAAACTTGAAAGCTCGGACTCTTCCGAAGATGAAGAATTGTCAGATTCAGAGATTGAAAGGCGACGTGAGGCATTAAAAAAACGAATGTTGTCAAAAAAAGATGCTGAAGAAGAATTGATACGAGATGATGAAGAAGAAAAGTCAGGTGACAGCTCCGAGGAAACATCTGAATATGAAGAATACACAGACTCAGAAGAGGAGTCAGGGCCTCGATTGAAACCCATATTTGTCTCTAAAAAAGATCGAATCACCGTCATGGAAAAAGAAAAGGAGGCTTTAAAACAAAAGCAAGCAGAAGCCGAAGCGAAAAAAATGGCTGAAGAGAGAAGGAGGCAAACCTTGCGATTAGTGGAGGACTTGGTACGCAAAGAGAGCCAGGTGAACAAAGTAAGCAGCGATTATGAAAGTAAACTCGAAGATGTCTGCACCGACGACGAAAATGACGAAGCAGAATACGAGGCGTGGAAGCTACGGGAACTAAAACGAATAAAACGAGATCGCGAGGAACGTGAACAGATTGAAAAGGAGAGGTTAGAAGTTGAACAGCTGCGCAACATGACGGAAGAAGAACGCAGACAAGAAGCGCGTCTTAATCCAAAAACCATTACGAATAAAGCTGCAAAAGGCAAATATAAATTCCTGCAAAAATATTATCACCGCGGTGCGTTCTATCTAGACAAAGATGATACTATTTTCAAACGAGATTTTTCTGGAGCTACGTTAGAAGATCATTTCGACAAAACTGTTTTACCGAAAGTTATGCAAGTGAAAAATTTTGGCCGCAGTGGAAGGACAAAGTACACACATTTAGTGGATCAAGATACTACGCAATTCGATTCGCCTTGGATCTCAGAAACTGCTCAAAACTTGAAATTCCATAATAATCAAGCAGCTGGTATGAAACAGATATTTGAGCGACCATCTTTAAAAAAGCGAAAAAACGACTAAATATGTTTTTTGTTGTTGTATATTTTGAACTTAACCATTACTCTTGTGATAAGACTGCTAATTTGGCGAACCCTATTCACAATAAAATATATATTCATGAAAATAGTACTATCGTTTACAATCTGCCATAATATGTAACTGATTAAAGTTTCACAATGAACCGATTTTTATTACAAGTTTATTGCGCTCAAATTCCATTTTTGTACCCACTGGGCGCAACATTTGGCGACGTCTTTACGACATCATTACGTCAACTTTACGACATCGAATGTCCATATCGCTAAGGTTTCTTTACGATATCGTTCATACGTCGCATGATCTGACGAAATCAGAGTTGTGCGTAAAGAAGTAATGTTTCGAACGGGTCTCTCCATTTGGCTGTTGCCGTCTGCTATTGGTACATTGCTTCGTTTCAGAAAATGAATATTTTGACTCAAAATATGAATTTCCTTCGCACAAGAGTAGGTCTTCTGAAATTGTATCAAGCATAGAATCACGTAAGACCCCGGATGTTCTGTGAGTTTTTTTCTTTCATTCAAAAAACTTGGAGAGCAAATATATGTAAAAAATCTGTGTCCATGCAAGATTTAATAACACAACGTACAAAATATCAGATAACAATTGTATAGCTACGGGCACAGAGATTTTCCTACCATAAAAACAAATGAAACCTTACCGGCCGAAACGTTTCACAACGACAGTTGGAGATTATTTTCTTGGACGATTCTCCGATCGGGGTTAAGGTAATCCGGGCGAAGAATTTCCGGGAATCGGCTTAACTGCGATTCGATGAACACACTCGACAAAAAGCACTTTAAAAATATATTCGGCAACTAGGCACTTCGGAAATCACGAACGGAAAGAGGAAGAGTGCCGGGGTACACACTTATTTATGGACTTGTGGTCTGTGGCCATATTTGAATGTGGTCGTCGCTGATTGGTCACAAGTTAGGCGCGAAGCCATCGCACAAATCGGAAAAGGGCGCGAGATTACAGCATTGTAATATTAAAAGTTATTTTATCGCCAGATGCCACTTTACTGTATAAGAAAAATAGTTATTTGAGAGGTAGTCCTTCCTCTCCTATGAAACTCTCCGGAAGATATTTTATTCTCGTTCATCGTCCTACGTGTCTTGCGCAGAAGCAATTACTACTGGAACTTGTAATCAGGGCCGTAGCTATAGAGGTCTCGCTAGCGATGCTCGAAATCAACGATGAATCCTTCTTTAACCAGAAAAAACTAGGTAGAATGCAGGTGGAATGGTAAAATCAATCATTTTTGGAACGCCTCCTGACGTCAACCAAATTTATGATAGCATCTCTCTGCGATGATTTACGGGCGAGGGTCAGTTGTACGGTTGGCAGTAATGGCTGGTGTTATTAGGTGGCAGAATTTGAATTCGCTCGCTGTAGATTCTAAGTGGAAACATCGGATCTAAGAATTCCTTGGACGTTTACTTGGCAACCAAAGTACTTCAGTGTTCCCACGATGTTGGTAAACTCCAAGAAAATTGTACAAAAAAAGAGAAAACAAACGAATCAGCCAAAAATTAAGCCAAAATTTAATATTTACTTTATCAAATCGCCTTCGAAGAATCGCCTTTCTGTGAGTAGCAAAATATGCAACGTCACAACATTCCCTTTCTTAAGGAAGGCCGAACTGGGCCTCTTTGCTTTACGAAAGGAAAACGTATGACTTTCCTACGGGACACAGAGCTCCAAGACTAGTTTCCTTTTTTTAATTAATGTATGTAATGAACTTAAAGTGTAGTATATTAAGTTGATACGTGATACTAAGAAGGAACGAAATAAAATCTTAAGACGAAATTTAAATAATCAGTCTTGTTTATTCACTTAATTAGTATTCTTGTTATATAGTATAAATATTATGATTAATATCGCAGATAATTATTGTCTTTTTTTATTGTAGGGTGTTAATAATCTAAGATGTAGTACGGGGGAAATAAAATTAGGTTAATTGCAATGTCAGACTACTTTATAAAGGAAATTAAAGGACATGAGCGAGGGGTAGACGGAATCAATCAAATTTGTAAGTCAGCAATAAGAGTGAGGCATCTAAAGGGTATGGGTTTAATTTGAGATCAGCTGAGGTGATAAACTTGGATTCAAGCAGTCTGGATTTAAAATTATACGTGATTCGGGGACGTTACGCGATTTAAAAGGTTTCCGCTTTGCAGAACAGTAGGGGTAGTCGACGACAGTTACACCTATTTCTCCGCAGTGATAGCAGAAGTGTCTCAGAGGTATGTTGCATCCAACTTAACCATGGAACGGACTGTTGCAGTTCCAACAGCCTTTTCTCTTCACATATGGCATTTGGATGGTGTCTGGATTCATGGCTGAAGGTTTGTCAATTTTTATGTCTAGGAGTGATGGTAGGGATATCTTTTCAGCTACATCTTGACTGTTAGAGCGCTGCGTTCTTCTTTTAAGTACCTCCTCGAAGTGGCGTCGAAAGGGTGGGTTCTCTGTCGGGGGAGGGGGGGGGGAGGTTCTGAGTCTGAAACTCTCCTATTTTCAGGTTTTCGTTTTGAGTGTTCTTCTCTTGAAGTCGCTCCTTGTATTGCAGAGTTTTGGGTGGTTGTATTATCTACTCGGGGCCTTACGAAGTTGCTTCTTAAGATCGGATGATCGGTAGTAGGATAAAAGATCGATATGTTCTCTTGATCTTCAGTGATTATTTTTATAGGAAACGGAACGACTGGATCCTGGAGGTCTACCTGGACTTTAACACTCCTAGTACAGTATTGAGTAGGGATTTGGATAGATACGTCTACTCTAGGCACTACCCGAGGGGCTGGAACGAGGTTAAACCTCTCTTTGTAGTGTGCTAGGAGTTCTTCTCCGTTCTGGCTATCATATGGGTGAGTGGAAAGCATTGGGTTTCCCATAGCTCCTCCTTGACTCAGATGGCTTCTTTGAAGGCTGACAACATACCAGGGTACTTCTCGGAGAGTTTATAAAGAATACCCATATATAGTTTGGCGTATTCCTATTGTTTTATGGGAAAGGTCAGTGATTTCGTAAACAGTTGGGGACAGAACTTTCGAAACTCGGTACGGTCCCAAGGATTTAGGATTTAGTTTCGCCGCAATTTGTTTAACTTTGGAGGAGGGTATTGTGCTACGGGTTAAAACGAGACCTAAGTATGAAAATGGAGTTGACGACCACGAAGATTGTAATAACTAGATTTTTTTTAAAAAGCACTATCTAAATTTTTAATAATCCAATCTTGCATTAGCTGCAACTTTATCATTCGCTCCTTCCATAATTCAGGGGCCTGAACATCGATTTCTAGCTCGCCTATGACAAGTTCTTTAAATGAGTCTCGAATTCGTTTCCCGGTCGCAGCTCTTAAGAGACACATTCTATCCACTTAGTAAACAGGTCTTGGATGACGAGCAAATATTTAAATCCATTCTCACTGCTGGGAAAAGGTCCCATGATATCTACGGCTACGACCGTCCAAAGTTGTTCGATTATGCGCTGTCCCATAAATCCGAGAGGTGGTCCTTGGTCTATTTTGCATGTCTAGCAAATTTCACACTTACGAACATAATCAGCTACGTCTCTGTAACAACCTGGCCAGAAATAATCAGTAGCAATTCGCATGTACGTTTTTTGTGTCCCTAAATGGCCTGCTTGAGGGTCATCGTAAGCTTCCTCGAGGACCGTTTCACGTTCTCCATCAATTGGAACGAGTTTCCATTCGATTAAATCACGAACTAGAGTCAAGATAACGGGATCTGGGCAGTAGTGGTAAAGTTTATTATCAGCTATTTTCCAATTTAGGAATTTTTCGGAGAAATTAGAAACAGCAAGAAATTGTCGAAAATTCCATGAGTGTGTGGGGTCAGCAATTACGATAATAGTTTCCACGCAGTCTTCGTGCATCCTAGATAGGGCATCAGGGACATGGTGTAATGCGCCCTTGTGATGAAATATATCGAACTCATATTCCAATAGCGATAGAGCCCATCTTGCTAACCTGCCGGTCGGGTTTTTAAGGTTATCTAACCAACGGAGGCTGCTGTGGACTATAACAACAGTAAAGTGGTAATCCTCGAGATATTGCGCGAAACTGGTGAATGGCCCAGATGATTTTTTCAAAGGCCAAATTTCGCATAATTCGGGAAGGATCTTCGATACCAAGAAGGCATTCCTAGGAAACGTCCTAAACCTTTCAAATTACGGGAAGCAGGGTATTCTGGTATAGGGGCCACTTAATCAGGATCTACTTGCAATCCTTTTTCGTTAACGAGGAAACCGATGCGTTGAAAGTGTGACACGCAAAATTCACATTTATTGGCGTTGATTTTAAGTCTAGCTTTTTCAATTTTATTGAGTGCCCTGGACAACCACTTCGAATGCTCCTCGAATTTTTCCGTGACTAATATTATGTCATCCAGATAGGCAAAGCAACGGGGATCCATTTCTGGGCCTATTAAACGGTCCAATAACCTTTGAAAAGTCGCTGGGGCATTCGTAAGTCCAAAGCAAGCAGTTTTCTCCCGGCTTTCAGGATGAAACGGAATCTGAAGAAACCCTTTGTGCAAATCAATTTTAGATATATACTTTGCTTTACGTAATTTATCGGATATTTCAGTCATTTGTGTGTCAATTTTTCAGCAAGTTCTAAACCAACTGGTCCTACAATCGTCAGCGTTGCACCACAGTCCTGCAAAGCCTTTACAGGGTGACTCAGAATGCGCAAAGGATCGAACATTAGCGATCCCGGACCAGTTAGTGGGGTAAGGCAATAATAAATTTTAGAAATGTTGAAGATTGGGATAGGGATTGGGCTCCTCTGTTCGGGGTCACTAGGTAGTTCTTGATTACTTCTGGGGACGGGATTGTCTGGGTAAGGTATGCTGGTATAGCCAAATAAATTCAAATTTGTATTTCTTTCTACTGGGTTATTATCATGAATATTTGAAACATTATTTTTTTCGTTAATAGGAATAATTGAATTACAAGTAACAATTGGGATTATAGTAACTGCATCATCACTAAAGGTTTCATAAAATGTTATTAAATTGGGTGTTATTTTATCTGAATGAGAAGAGGGCTCTTCATGCAAATCAGGGTTCGCTACGGGCCCACTCAACGACTCCTGGATTCGTTTCCCGAACATCTGTCGCAGGAAGTTCTCACCACATCCTTTTTACCAAACCTAAAGCAAAAGATCGATTTAGGTTCCGGGCACTGGCCGTGACGATGACCTTCCTTTTCACAGTTACATCAAATTGATATTCGCTCTGACGAAGCATTAGCATTTTTAATGAGGGTTATTCGCTTTGGCTGAGTTATTGCGGTTGGGGTTGGACGTAGGGTTTCGGTTAGGTTGAGGGTCAGAATTTCAATTAGAGTTAGGTTTGGCGATCCTATTTTGGCAATTATCTTTAATCAAATATAGGTTGTCGACATGGTCACTCAAGTCATTTACCAGCTCTTCATCCAACAATGCCATAGATTCTCTATGTCTACCGTGTTGCCTACCACTGTGTTCATGGTATTCTAAATCTGATAGCAACGATCGATCAGGTTTGGGCGGAGGTCTAAAGCTCTTAGCTACTCAACGTCCTTTTTCTTCCACGACAGCAACTTGTTCTAAGTGAGCGAAATTTTGAATGGTAGATCTTTGGATGGCAAGATGTAAACAAGGTAGAAGGTTTCGGTGTGCATACGTTACTTCATCATATTCAGATAGCCTAGGGGACAACCGATCAAAAATCGCCAGTATGTACGTTAGATATTTGGCAACTGGTTCATGTTCGCCCTGAGTTCGTCGATGTATTTCCTGATTTAATTCGAATTGGAAATCAGGGTCACTAAACCTATCGCAACAATCTGTAGCAAATTGTTCAGAAGTGACCAAAAGCTTTTGTGACCATCGTACCACCTTCCAGCTATACTCTTAAAAAATGGGAGAAGGCATAATAGGTTCTGATCATTTGCTGGGATCAGAAACGTATCAGGGTCCTTATTACGCAATTCGGAGATAAATTTTCTGGGGCAGAACTGAAACTAACTTGAGATCGGTTAGGTCGTATAGTCGTACTGTTCAGCTGAGGCCTAGCGTCAAAATCAAATGTATAATCTTGTGTATAATTATTAGGGTAAACTGAGGGGTTGCTATATCTAGGATTCTCAGAATCAACATTTGTTCTAGAGAACTCGGAACTATTTTTATAATTAAAAGAGGTTTTCGTATTACTGCGAACATTCCTTGTGCTATTTTGGTACTTAGGGGGCCTTTCATAGTTAGTAATATTTTCCGTACTAGAGGTTCGTTCGCGAAAATAGGGGTAGGATCTCTGTTAAGTGGAAGTATATGACGTTTATTAGGGAGAGTTTCATTATCCGCACGATAATTATCTCGTGCCCTACGGGCATCATCGCGACTTTCAGGATCATAACCTCGGCTACTAGGATTATATTGCCGGCTACTAGGATCGTAATTTCGGCTACTAGGGTCGTAATTTCGGCTACTGGGACTATAATTTCGGCTACTAGGGTCATAATTGCCGATATTAGGGTTAGAATTTCGTCTACTAGGGTTATAATTTTGACTAATAGGGTCGTTATTTCGACTACTAGGGTCGTTATTTCTACTGCTAGGGTTATATTTTCGACTACTAGGGTCGTTATTTTGACTACTAGGGTTATAATTTTGACCACTAGGGTTGTTATTTCTACTACTAGGGTTATAATTTCGACGACTAGGGTCGTCATTATCACGGTTATCATAGTGATCATCGTGGGTATATGGATGGTAATTCTGTTTGTTGGGGCAATTATTGTGGTTACTAAAATAATCTCAGCGATGGGGGAAGTCATCGCAACCACTTTGATAATACGAACGATCATCCCTAGTGTAATGTCGATCATCAATATAATCACCGTGGTTATTTTAGCCATAATAGTCATTAACATAATCACGGCGGTCGTTATTAACTCGGTCGTAAAATCTCTCTATATTTTCGGGATCCATGTTGACCTTGGACCTGAAACGGACTTGAGATCTGTCAACAGGTTTACTCATTTGTCTATTATCTTTTGAATCACGCCTCCTAATGATTTTAACTTTCGAGCAGTAGTTTCGTTCGCACGACTTTCCTTGAATTCAACAGTGTTATCAACTTTATTTTGATCAATAAGAGGGAAATCGAAAATCTCACCTTGCTTCTCCGTTCTACCTATGTCTTTTGACTTTGAGTTTTTGTTTGGGGTTACGAGTCTATCAGCAAGATTCTTATCTGGAGAATGTTCGTCTCCTACACTAACGATATTTTCAGCTGTCTCAAAAAGGGTCTCGTCAGAGTCTGTTTCCAGGTCTGGCATATTGCCTACTAGGACGTGTGACTCTTAAGTATTCTATAGCGGGTTCGGTTTCACCACGAAAATTGCGTTTATATCGAATGAATCGTTGTCGCAAGACAGGCAAAGAACCTTCTGTTGACATTCCACGATTCACAAGTTCTACAGTCATGTCCTCGCGATTCAAGCCGAGAATCTATTCATCGCTCTGATCGTCCTTGTCTCCCATTGTGTGCGAAAGTAAACAAAGCGCGATAAGAAGGGGATAATAAAGATATAACCGAAATCAATTATAGAGCGGTTTATGAAGTTTCACGAGAAATTCAGAATCAGAGGTAGTAGGTTAGAAGATGAGATTTCGGTTTGCACTCATTTCGAAAATTTTGAGGGATTTATTATATTTTGATTTCCTTTAATTCTGGGAGAAATTCGGTTCGAAAAGTTCTTAGATAATTTTCCTACAGATTTGGTGGATTTCAGCAATAGGAAATATTAATTTTGGATCGAAAACAAAACAAAAAAATGTATGGGGCGATAGTACTCTCAAAATTCTCAAATTGTTACTAGATTTTCAAAGAATTTAATTTTGGGAAACTTGAAAAAAATCTTTTTTCAATTTTAACTAGGCGGGCCCCACGTTGGGTGCCATTGTAATATTATAATTTTTGTTGAACTTTCGTATAATACTGCTTTGGCACTGCGAATCAAAATTTCGAGTAAGAAAATCGTACTTTTTCTAGGGCGCCAGACCTTTGTTGGGTCAAAATATAAAACAACGGGAGATAAGACAAATCTTCATTTTATTTAAAACAACGCAACGTACGATAACGTAGAGATGACATAATGAAAGGTAATTTTTGAAAGCAGTGTACCGGTAAAAATGCTAGCTAGCTCAGAACCGCAAAATACGGTAGAGTGGATGGTTCGATCGCAAAAGTTTGAAATAAAAAGACAAGGAATAATCCGAGTCAATAATTTAGTTAAAATATACATATTCTTTTACAATTTGCGACTTTTCGACCTCAATCAGTCGGTCATCCTCAGGCAAATTATACCTATTACAATATTGTTATAAAAAGTTAGCTAATTAAAAAAAATGAACATTTTCGTAGAAAAAAAATATTTTGAAAACAGAAGTCAATTTACCTTATATACAATTTTAGAACTTAAAAAATTGTGGTTCGATGAAAAAAGTGATACGGCTTGACACCATTTCCGAATACATAATTTTTTAATTGAGAACCCCCCCCCCCCTCCCCAAAAAGAGGCTCCCAATTATTAAGGTTACATTAAAAAAAAAACACTTGAGTGAACCACGATAGTCAAACGACGGACAAACAGATAATGGTGACAGAAAACTAAACTTAGGTTATGTTGGATATTTAGTACAGAGTTTTCAATATAGAGGGGCTAATTCAACTTTATTTTTTATGTTTTTAAATTAGTGGAACAGTTATAATATTTATTAATGAAAATCGATTCTGAAATTCTACGTTTGTAAGTGTTGTTTTCTTTTGCTGAAATCTTTATATTATCAAAATCAAAAAGGTGATCAAAATTCTACAAGTGTTGTGACAAATCTGTGTTCAAATTGCCAAACCTGCGATCTCTTTTATGTTCAGCTATTCTTGTTTTTAACCTTCTACCTGTTTCACCAATATAAACTTTTTTGCAACCTTTGCATTTTATTAAATAAACTACGTTTGACAGATTAAAAATTTTTTCAGAATCTTTCTTATTTATAAAACAATTTTCCAATTTATGATTGTTTCTAAAATATACATTAATGTTGAATTTTTTCAAAGCACTTTTTAATCTCTCTGATAAACCTTGTACATATGGTAACTAAACATGTAAATCAGTTTTTTGTAATTATCTCACAATTTATTTTGTTTTTTGGAACTATTGTAAATCTCGTTTATTCTTTCTATGGTCACACTTTCTATTAAAGGTAGTGGATAATTATTTTGTTGTAATGTAATTTTTAATTATTTTAAATTTTCTTCTCTAAAATTGAAAGCGCTTAGTTTTATGCATCTATCTACTAGTCCTTTCATTAATCCAACTTTTTGATTGAATTAATGGCATATATAGAAAAGTGGTTTAAACGTTAATTTCGATAATGCTCTAATCTCTGAATCCTCTAAAACGAGATTGGAATCAACTGGAGATGGGGAAGAGCCCATAGGACAACCTGATATTTGATTATAAAACTTTTGGTTGAAAGAGAAAACAGTATTATTAAATACTGTTCTGACAGCTGTTAAGATGTCAGAATTAGATACTTTTAAAAAATTTTTATAAACTTCTAATTTTTCTTCTATGCAATCAGAAAGTAAATCTAACGGAATTTTATTGAACATAGAAATCACATCTAAAGATAATATTGAGTGGGTAGTGGGTACATGAATATTCTTAATTTTTTCTTTAAAATTCCTACTGTCTTTTACAAAAGAGTGAGTCGTACCGGAAACAGGTTTTAAAATTTTTAATAGAAATTTGGTGAAATTGTAGGTAGGTGATCCTATGGAAGACACTATTATTCTCTATTTTAGCTCAGGCTTGTGAACTTTAGGAAAAGCATAAGCCTTAGCAACAACACTCCCATGATTTTTAAAACGATAAGCGAAATTCTCATTTATATACCTTTTATTTTCCCATCTTGATATAATATCATTGAGTTTATCTTCAATAGTTGGAACTAAGCTGGTGTTAACTTTTTAGTATAGTACGTTATTGTGCAATAGATTTTCAACTGTTTTATTATAATCATTTCTATTAGCTGCAACTGAAATATTGCCTTTATCTGTTCTAATAAATAAACAAACAAATATAAATATATAAAAATATAAAATAAACAAACAAATAGATATAAATAATAAACAAAGTAAATGGTTAGATAATTACAAAAAAACTGATTTGCATGTGTCGTTACCATATGTACAAAGTTTATCAGAGAGATTAAAAAGTGCTTTGAAAACATTCAACATTAATGTATATTTTGGAAACAATAATAAATTGGAAAATTGTTTTATAAATAAGAAAGATTCTGAAAAAATTGAAAATTTGTCAAACGTAGTTTATTTAATAAAATGCCAAAAAGTTTATATTGGTGAAACAGGTAGATGGTTAAAAACAAGAATAGCTGAATATAAAAGAGATTGCAGGATTAGAAATTTGAACACCGGTTTGTCACAACACTCGTGGAATTTTTATCACCTTTTTGATTTTGACTTTGATAATATAAAGATTTTAGCAAGAGAAAACAACACTTACAAACGTCGAATTTTAGAATCGATTTTCATTAATAAATATAGGAACTGTTCCATTACTTTAAAAACAGAACAAATAAAGTTGAATTACCCAGGAAACAAAAATCCATTCACTTCCGTTGAATGGGTTTCCAAGGCTTTTGAGTGGTGTATCTGTCACTGGAATTCCAAATTGCCGCCGATTTGTTTTTTAAAGACTTTTAGTTGTTCTAATTCTGATGATTAACGTATATGCCGTAAAAGACTAATAACTGAAATAGCAAAAGGAATCTAGTAGACCTGCGCATGATTTCTTTTAATCTTTCGATAATTTATAAATTTTAAAAATCGTGTAAAATATGGCAGCTTAACCCCAAAAAAGTTGGTTTCATTCAAAAAGAAGGAAACCGATTCAATATAACCTTGCTTGAAATGGTCATTGCAGTACATGGCAGATTCGAAGTTGCTTGTGAAAATGACCGATTCACATAGTCGCAAACCGATTCTGTTTAACTTTCTGAATCTGCAAATGACAGATACGCAACTCACAGAGTTGTCTTTTCAATGGAGTCTTTTTTCATGGGTATGCCCTCTATATTGAAAACTCTGTACTAAATATCCAACATAACCCAAGTTTAGTTTCCTGTCTCCATTACCTGCTTGTCCGTCGTTTGACTATCGTGGTTGGCTTAAGTGTTTTTAAAAACATTTAACCTTAATAATTGGGAACTTCTTTTTTTTTGAGGTTTTTTCCCAATTAAAAAATTATGTATTCGGAAACGATATCAAGACATCTCACTTTTTTCATCGAAACACAATTTTTGATGTTCTAAAATTGTATACAAGGTAAATTGACTTCTGTTTTCACAATAATTTTTTTCTACGAAAATGTTCATTTTTCTTAAAAATTAGCTAACTTTTTATAACAATTTTGTAATAGGTATAATTTGCCTGAGGATGACCGACAGATTGAGGTCGAAAAGTCGCAAAATGTAAAAGAATATGTATATTTTAACTAAATTATTGACTCGGATTATTCCTTGTCTTTTTATTTTAAACTTGATCGTAAGACCGAAAAAATTGAATGAATGTTCATATTAAGTTAACGATTTGGGCATTTATTTCATTATTTACATTTAAGTTCAAGTTTGATCCGGACAATCTCTTCAATCGATTCTAATAACTTAAAATTAAAGCTCAATCCTCAGATTAACAAGACACAAGATACTGGTGATCGTGTGACCATCGTAAGAGCGAAGAGTAATAATAAATGTGGAGTTTCGTGGATGCTGAAGTGGTCCTGAGAAAGACCGTTGAGAGGCTGGAGATCTCTCTTCCGGATCATCTATAGGACGGGAAAGTACGAGCACTTACCGGCTCTAGATGGACTGGTTAATGACCGAACGAACGAGCGGAGACTACAAGTCACGGCTAGCGATCGGACAAGACTGCCGACAGGGTGCGCCGTCGCTCAGGATTTCGGGACCCTTCGGAGGGTACCGCCTAATCTCGATTGCGGCCCGGTAATCCTTTTGTGCAGGGCCGTTAGGATAAAATTTTAAAGTAATGATTTTGTTATCCCCCCTCACCCTGCGGGAGTTTGGGTATATACCTTCAACTTCCGTAATGTTGCTGTCCAAGTCTGATCTAGTATAAAAAAAAAAACATTAAAACAAAATCTTGCAATTCTGCTGTTTTCCTCTTGAGGTTTGTTTTAACAATTTTAATTCTGGTCAGTAATTATGTTTCGATTTAATTACGAGTAAATTTGTCTGAGTCTGCAGTTGTAAAGTTTTTTCTGAGTCTAAATTATTTTTCTTTGTCAACAAGTTTGTATACTAGTATGTAAATAAATTGAAGAGATATTCTCCCGCGAAATATATATTGCAGTTCTTTACAATTTTTGTTAGTTTTGTATTAGTTTCTGTTCTCTCGTTCTTTTTTCAATACTGATCCTCCTCCGTGGATAACCACTTTCTTTCTGAAATAAATATGAGAAGCCAAATGAAAAACTCGTCCGTGAAGTCAGTTGTCGTGGAAATGTCTTGTTTTTGGAGTCGATTGTCCTTTGAATTTGTTTTTGCTTGAGTTGAGCTACTTCTGTTTTACTGAGTTATAAAGATTGCATATCCAATTTGAATTGTGTAATTTATTTGATTAAAAAATAGCCAAAGTAGGTTTGTTTGCTGTGATAGAATTATGAGTTTTGCGTTTCATTGTTTGCACTTCCTTTCTAAGCTTTAAGTTATTTATCGGAAAAAATGACTTATTACAGAAATGTGTAAAATTCAACCAGTATACGAAGGACACCGAGATTTGTCGAACTGAAAAGTTAAAATTGAATCACCCGTTTAGAAACCGCAATAATTAAAATCAAATTCAGTACTTTTTGCAAGTTTAGCCTATACCTTAAACAGAAAAAAGGGAAGTATAAGTAAACAAACTCCTGTAGGGACTAAATGGTATTGCAAAATTAGATGAAAAACTATTTAAAAGTAAACAACAATATTATAAACATTATAAAAGTATAATTTTACGCGCATAGTTTTCAAACAAAAATTCAATCCAACCCACAAATTTGACGTAATTTTTCGTTCACGAGAGACTTATCAAGCAGCAGTGCGGCAACACTGCACTCTTCTTCACTCCCGCGCCGTCGTTCACGGTACCACATAAACAAAAAGAATACACATGCATATGGTAGGCTTCGCGTGCAACTTGTTGCCGTGATCACTTCTGGGATCGTTGCATGGCGGTAGGGTGTATGCGTTAAAATGCTGTTATCTGTCAAGTTATTTATTAGAGTCGTTTTACATTAGTTGTGTTCAGAATATTGTTCATAGTTTTTTTCGAGTTCATTTGTACCGTTATAGCAACTGATCCAATGCTATTTTTGGGCTTATTTAAGTTCAACTATTCCGACTTAAACTCATTAAAATTTCCTACGCTTATGTGCCATTATTTGTATTTACGTTTTATAAATTAGGATCGCTTAGATTCCATTTTAAAATCATTTTTCCCGTAAGGTTTTTTAATTCATATATATCCTACCGAAACAAATCTCCGAGTTTTCTTTAGCGAAATAGCCTGGCCCATTTGAGTGTATAAACAAAGTCGATTTTAAACAAAATAGTCTCGGAGATAGTTTGAGAGATTTGGGTCCTTTTCAAGATACTTTTAGTGGTCCTTTTAAGAGTGGTGCGACGGTAATATAATGTTCCTTTTGTATTCGTCACGTACTGGGCGGGCAGAGTTATTTAAAGTAGTTGGTCGTGGTTAATCTGCTCTCCCTTTTTAAATTTCTCTTAAAATTATTAACACTTGTTTTTAATTGATGAATTTTCTCATCATACTTATTTATAATTATAACTTATATACTGATATACAATTTTCTAGTTAAATTCAAAAATGTTGTATTTTTGGCGTATCTCGTTCCATTTACGAGAAACGTTCTATTAATTCCAATTTTAAGCATTGAAAAAAAAGTTAGATATCTGAAGTCATCGAAACCCGTAGATTCCGAATTATTATCTTTTAGGCTTTTAACTATGAAATTAAAAAAAATCTACTTCTAAATTTTAATCCGAAAGCTTAACAAAGGACCCTTGAGTGTCGGCTACTCTATTGAGATAGCCTCTCTGCTTGTTATTTTTGATCGTATTCTTATTTCAATTTCGGAAAGAATATTTTAAAGCCTTCAGACCATTTAAACGAGCTTCCTGGACCTTTAAAAATATCTACGTGGGTGCCTGCGGATAATTTCTCTGAGCTTCTTTGACCTAAAGAATTTTTAGTATATACTCAAAGATTCTTTTCAGTAGGGTAGTTGGAGAAACCTTTTACCTAATAATAAATGGACCTTCATACTGATCGTATAGTTTGCCTGCTTCTTTATCTGCTTTATTTTATAGTTTATTTATCCCTTTTAAAGCATTGTCTCCTATTTTAAATTCAACATGTCTTCTTCTTTGTTTATAGTTACCTTCCTGTTTATCATTTGCCTGATCTAAATTTTTCTGAACTTCTTTTATTATATGCAATCTTTTCAGTCTGTCCGTCCATTTATCTACATTTTCAAATTCGATATCACCAGTTTTTCAAATTTCTTCAGAGAGCAACCAAATGATAAATCGATTTTTGAAATGAATTTGAACGATCTTAAAGTGTCAAGAATTTCTGTCATTAGTGAATTTAATAAAGGTCCTATTTTGTGATATTATTAATCTTTCTAAAGTATAGGCAAAATCTGTAATCTTTACCCAGTTTTTTATCATCACTCTTAGATTGGACCAATCAGAGTAAGAAGGCTGTATGATTTTTCCACCTAATAATTTATCGACGGTATGATAAATTATTTTTTTTGTTTTTAGGCTCATATGATGGTATCGCTGTTTGATTGGGTTGTGGCCATGTACATCGATTTTTTAAAATGGCTTTCCCTGTGCTCTTTTCCTGAATAATTTGTTATTTTATTTGATAAAAATTCCTCTAGTTGAGATTGTTGGCTTTCGTTAAGCTCAACAACACCTTCAAAAATTTCTAACGAACAGTTAAATCGTTCCTTAATTTTTCCTAAATTATCCATAATACTTCTTCTTTATTCATAATGTGTTCCCTAAGGGTTTACATGACTTCCATTCCTTACAATCTTTCCGTTTATATCTATTTTTTTACAATCTTATCCTTTCTATATATACAATTATTTACAACTATTTACATAAAGTCTTATATCTAGTTCCTTATTTTTACTTCCTGTGATAGCGTCATTTACGACTTATTATCAAGCGAGTGAGCGAGCGAACGAAAGCGAGAGTGCAAGCGAGTGAGAGAGAGAGCATGAGAAAGCAAACGCATCTTAGCCTACTTAACTTTTACTTTACCATTACTTACAATTTCCACGCTTCTAATCTAAGCGACTTCCGTTTCCTTTTTCTTTCACTTTTTTGTACCTCCATTTAACTTCTTCACGTGCATTATTTCATTCTCTCTCATTCGCTCCTCTAGCACCCTCCAACTCCTTCATCCACTCTTCTCCTAATCCATCTTCCCCTAGAATCTTAACCACATTTTTTTGTCAGCTTCCTTTATCTTCCATTCCACTCCTACATCCTTCCCATACATGCTACCATGTTTCCTCCTCCCATTCACATATTCTACACTTTCTGTTCTCTTCTTTTTCCCAGTACATCCCTTCCCTTACCTTTTTTCCTAATCTAAATTTTGCTATTCTGGCCCATCTTCTCTCTCCCCATCCCTTTTCTTAATACTTTGGCACCCCTTCCTTTTTTATCATCTTGTCCCATTTATTGTATTTTGATTCCTCAATCGTCCCCTATCTTTCTATTAATTGTCTTTCCCTTTCTCTTTTTTCCAATTCTTCATAGTTTACTCCAGCCCCGTCTTCTATTTCTCTATCCTTAAAGAACTCCCTCCTTTCTTCTTTCCAACTCGTTAATTCGATCGCCCTCCCTCTCCTCTTTTCTACCTCCATCAAACACTTTCTCGCCAACTCCCCTCCCTTAGCTTCGTCTCAAATTTCCATGCCCTCTTTCCTGCTCTAATACTTAACTTATCCCTTTGCGCTTCTTCTCTCACCATATATCCTGGCGTGCTCCAGTCTGTCCCTAGTGTCCACCTTATATACCTTTCTTGTAAACTCTCAATATCTTTCCTTTCTTTCTATCCCCATATCTCTGCTCCATAACCTAATACTGGCCATACCAGCGTATCAAATAACCACATTCTCCTTCTCCAATTTTTTTAACCTTCTTTTTCCTATTCCCCATATCTGTTTCGTTACCCCTGCTGCTTTTTTAATCCTTTCTCTTATATGAGCTGTATGATCTCCATTCGTTTGCAAGATATATCTCAAATATTTAAACTCTTTTACTTCTAACTTTATTCCCTTCCACCTCCCTGTCCATTCTGTCTTCCTTCCCCCTCCATTTCTAAGCCTCATTATCTTTGCCTTTTCTACATTTACATTCAGCTTTTTCTCATCTAAGTATTTCTCTAATCCTGTAATTAATCCCGCCATCGCTTCTTCATCCTCTGCCATCAACACTAGATCGTCTGCGTATGCCAGTGTATATATCTTTTACTTCCCTATCCTAACTCCTCCCCAAGCTTTTCTCCTCAATTCTTCTTCCAAGTCTGATGTTAATAAATAGAATTGGGCTCAGAGGTCTCTCTAAAAATTTCTGATACTCTCTTTACTAATCCCACTCTTATCCCCTTTTTTATCATAACTTTTTCTATTTCTCCTCGGTTTAATAAGTCAAACGCCGCCTTTCAGTCCACGAACATAGCTATCATTGCCCCTTTTTCCCTTTTAATTCTCTTATTTACTAGATAGTTCAGAACACATATGTTGTTCATTATCCCCATTCCTTTTCTAAACCTTGTCTGATTCGGTGACTCGATTTTTTTTTCAACTTGTATCTTCAATCTCTCCTACAAAATAGTTACATATACTTTACACAGTGTTGGCATCAATGTCACACCCCTATAATCTTTAACCTCCTCTCCCTTGCCTTTCTTTACTATTGGTATAACTACTCCTTCTTTCCAAAACTCTGCACACCCCTCTCCTCTCCATGCTCTATTACACATTATTTGGAATCTTATTTATATCAGGTGCCTTTCCATTCTTCATTATTCCTGAAACTTTAACTATTTTCTCCCTTCAAATTTCCTCCTCATCTCTTTCTGTAACATATTTTCCTCCCTTAACCACTTTTCTCTCCACTTCTCCTAGCAAACCAAAAATATTTCTTCCATTCTATCATTTCAATATCTTGGTTTACTCTTATTCTTCTTTTTCTTTCTCTGTTTACTACCTTCCATACCTCTTCTTCCGTCCTAGCCTTCTCCGCCTCTTCCTCAAACCTTTTATTCTCTTCCTCTTTCTTTTGATAACACAACTCAGTATACTCTTTCTTTTTTTCTTATATTCTTGCCCATTACTTTTTTCTTCTCTTCACTTTCTTAATTCCTTTCTGACCTTCTTTTTTTCTCTTTGCAGTCCTCATCCCACTCACTTCCATTCCCCCCTTCACTAACTTCATTTTCGTTTGTGCACTCTAATCCTATTTTTATTTTTATCATTTTTCCCATCTCCTCATCCATATTTCCCTGTCCCATTTTGATGTTTCTTATTTCTTCTCTAAACTGTTCTTTTCCTTCCCTTGACCTATCCCCTTTTCCTACACTTTTTACATTTTTTCCCCCTTCACTCATATTTCTATTGCTTTTTTGTCCCTCTAATGTCACTATTAAGGGAAAGTGATCCGATTCAATATATTCTCCTACCTCTAGTTTCTTAACCTTCTCTCTAACCTCATCATCCACTATCACATAATTAATTACCGTTCCTGTTTCACTTCCTGCGCGTGTATATTCTCCTTTTTCATCCCTTTCTATATTTCCGTTTAAGATATACCATCCCAACTCCTCCCAGCTCTTCAACAACTTTTTTCCCTCCCCATTTAGTACATTATCCTTGGATTTTTTCCTCTATCTTCTCCCCATTCCCTTCCTCCTCTGTCTCCTGTTCTCGCATTGAAATTCCCCACCTATTATCAGCCTAATCTCTTTTTTATTTTCTTCAATCATTTCTTTAATCTCCTCTGCTTTTTCCTGCATATCACCGTTCACATAAATCCCCACTACCTTCCACTTCTCTCCTCCCATCATTGCCCCTTCTACTATTACTCCTTCTTTTTGTTCATTCCGGTCTTTCTTAGCTTTTCCTGTTATACAGTCATCCTTTGCTTCCATCACCGTTCCTTCCATTGCTCTGCCCCTTTTATTCTTTCTCTTTGCATTTTGCACTTGCCATTTGCAACCTCGTGGTAACCCTCCCCTTATTCTTTTCCATCCTCTTTCATCTAACTATCTGTTCCCTTTCTTCATCCCAATCCCACCAGATTTCATCTATCTAAATTCTCCCATAGTTAACCCATGTTCTCTTTCCTCTTCCGCTCGTTTCCTTAATTTTTACTGTATCTTCCTTTCTACCCATGTCAAATCATACTCTGTTCTCTCTGGACTACCATATAATAACCTCTTGGTTGTTATCACCTCCCTCTTTTGTTCCCATTTCTTTATTTACACCAGTACCATTATCTCCCCTCTTCTCACTTCCCTTCCTACATTTCGCATTTCCTCTATCTCTGCCTTAGCATCAATCCTTTTTAGTACTTCATCCACCCCTTCCTTCAGCTCCTTCCCCTCTAATCTTATACCCTTTATCACTATGTTTAATTTTCTTTCTTCCCGCTCTTTCCTTTCTATTCTTTGTTTTATTTTTCTAAGCCTTTCCATCTGCTTATTCCCACTCTCGCCTTCACCGCAATCCCCGTTCGAGCTTTCAAGTTTCTTCATCCTACCTCTCATCTGCTCCACCTTTGTATTATTAACTTCTTCCTACTTCTCTAGTTTTTGCTCCAATGACTGCATCCTCTTTTCTAACTTTTCCCTGATTTCTTCCTATTTTTTTATTTCTTTCTTAACTTCGGCCATTTCCCGCCTAATTTCCGTCTTTAGTTCCTCTCCCCTTTTCTCCCGCTTTTCTTCATAAATCCCCATTACCTCTATCATCACTTCCCGAATTTCCTTTAGTCTTTCTTTTTTCATCGACACTTCATTTTCATCTCCGCTACCGTCAGAACCCTTACTGTTATTGCTCTTCCCTACCAAACTCTGCTTTTCCGGCGACGATCTAAACATTTTCTGGTATTTTACACTCGCCCCGATATCTTCCTTCTTTTCACTTCTTTCCCTCTCCCCTCTCTTCCTTTTGATGAATGCTTCTATTGACCCTACGCTTTTTGCTCTTAATCTTTCCTTTTCTATAGTTTTTTTTATACTTCCCCCTTGCCTTCCTTTCCTTTATCTCTTCTTTCGGCGTATTGAACACTTCCTGCTCACTTCCTTTTAAACTTCTTGTAGTCCGGGAGCTCGCGATAATTCTATGGACGTCATTTTAGTACTCACTAAAATTTCAAATTCTTTTGTCTTTCTAGTCAACAGTTTGAAATTCATTGACTGACTAACAGCTGTTGGTGCATTTTGCAACAATTTATCGCTAAACCGTTCAAAAATTCGACTGAAAAAAACGTGATTTTGGTACTCTTGAAACCCACGTGGAATGATTGTTTAAATGCTAAAAACTAACAAGAAGTTTGACTGGCAGCTTCTCGGTAGTGCCAAAGTTGACTGGCAGGCTGTCAAACATGTAAAAAATTCGAGTGAAAAAAACTCATTTTATTACTCTTCAAACACAGGTGGAATGATTGTTTAAATGCTAAAAACTAACTAGAAGTTTGACTAGAAGCTCCTGAGTAATGCCCAAGTTGCTCGGCAGACTGTCAAGTATATAAAAAATGACAGGATGAAAAATAGAACAGTGATTTTATTACTCCTGAAATGAATTGGAGATGATTCTTTAGATACTAAGAAATAAGATAATAATTGATTGGCTGTTCCTCAGTGGTGTCAAATTTTACTGGCAGACTGTCTAGCAGTGTCTCCAGAACGTGGGATTTTTCGGCCCCCACTACTCTCCCATCTGGGAGCGACCCATTCAAACGTAGCGTGTCGGTGAGTCGGCTATGCTACATGTTGCGTAGGCCAGCCTCCTATAGAGCCGAAAACACATGAGCACGAGCCCGAGCCGCCCCGACTTCACGATCAACATAAACTTTAGAAACTTTAAAGGAATTCCGAAAGATTTCAAGGCTGTAAAACTATTTTTCTTAAAATTCCTGGGAAAAATTTAAAAGATTATGAGTCAATTTTTTCACATCTTGAATTAAGGAACATGATTCCTTTTAGGCCTTCTTGTGCAATTTTGTTGCACAATTTTTTTATTATATGTTGGTTTAAAAATCTACTTTCAAATTTGTGTAAGTTTAAGAGATATTCAGAAATTTTCAAGGGATTCAAATATAATTAAAACTTATAAAGATTTTTGTAAATTTTCACAAAAATAAACAAAATTATTTTAGGTTCCTAGAAATAATTAAAATAATTTTTTATTTTTAAAATGTGCTTTAAAAGAAAATTTAAAAAAATTTCAAACACAACAATTGCCTAAAATTTTGAAAAAGAGTGTAGAAGGTTTTAAAATCAAAATTTTTTAATTCGATAACATTGCAAATTTAAAAAAAATGTAAATAATCGAATAAATTCAATAAATATTGAATAGAATTGATGAGATTTAAAAAGAATTTAAACTTCTGAGGAGTTTTTGAAACGTAGGATAATCTGATTAAAAAACTGAAAAACCTACAAATTCTTGTAGAAGAATAAGAAAGATGCGCCTGGAAATTGTGTATAATTATCAGTCTTTAAAATTTAAATTCGAATGATTAAAAAAAAATTAATTTCAGCACATGTCTTCTCAAGCAGAATCCCCGTTTTTAATCGCAAGTGGTTCAATTATTTCCAATTAGAATAAGTAATTACATCAATTTTTAGAATTCAAAAAAATAACTTGGAATAAGTTGAATGCGATTTAAAAAAAAAGTTTATTTTAAATACAAATAAAATTTGTTGAATTATTTCTAAAAATTTGGAAACATTAAAAATTGTAGTATTTAAATACACTTAACATTTAAAACTTTTATATTAAATTTTGATAAGATATAATAGATATGTATGTAAAATGAAAAAATAATAATAAAAGTCGATAAACGAAGGACTTTCTGATAATGAAAGAAACTCCTTGGAAAAAATGTAAATAATTGTTTTGGAATGAATTCTAACAGAAAATTGAAAAAAGATTACAAAACATTTTTCAGTATTTCCTAAAATATCTAAAAAGTACGTAAAATATTTTGAAGCAAAATGTTGTAATTTTTCTATGTTACTTAACTTTAGAAAAATTAAGGAATATAATTCTTTCAAATTTGAGTAAGTTTAAGAGATATTCAAAAATTTAGAAAAGATTCGAAAATAATCAAAACTTGTAAACATTTTTAAAGGAATAATTAACATAATTTTTTATTTCCAACAATCAATATGAAAACATTATTTTTAAACATTTCAAAACATTGCAAAAGATTTCAAATATTCTCAAAACATCTGAAAAACTTAAAAGTTTTTTTTTAATTTTGCAGAATTAAAAGAAAATCAGGAAAAATTTGAATTAAAAAGTTAACAAAAATTAAATAATCAAGTGAATTGAGGAAGTATTTAGTAGACTTGATGAGATTCAAAAAAATTTAACTTTGGAAGTGTTTTAGAAACGCAAGATAAACTTTAGGAACTTTAAAAGAATCTCGAAATGTTCCAGGAGAATAAACAGAGTTTCATAAAATTCTTGGGAAATTTTAGAAGATTATAAAGGAATTTTTTTTCTATATTTTGAACGATTTTTTAAATTTTTGATAAAAACTCGAGAGAGTTACCAATATCTTGAAGAATTCAAAACGTTTTAAATTGATAAGAAATTTTTCTAATATTTTTTAAAATCTTTTACAATAAAAATAAAATGTCTCAAAAATCTCCTAGGATCTTTTCTGACACATCGAATGTATTCGAATTTTTTTTTATTTTCTTAAAAATATTATAATAATTATTTACATCTAAATTTATAAACAAACCGATAATACTTATTTCATTGTATATGAAATCTTTACAAAATCTCTAATGCCTTAAAATACTTATCTCAACATTGCGAAATTTAGCTTTTTCAATTTTATTGAAATTGTAAAAAAATGTAATTGAAATTGATTGTAAATAATTGTAAAATAAATCCAGCAAAATTTATTTTATGAAGAAATATCTCACGATTATAAAAAGAGAAAAAAATTGTAAAGGTAAGTCTTTGTATCATTTTAATAATTAATGAACATACTGTTAGATTATTTTTCCTTGATTCTGGCCGAGGGTCAAAAATGGTTCGAAAAACCGTCGTGAAATTTCCAAAATAAAACTGTACTCTCTATACATTAATTTTTTTAATTAAAAAATAATAACACTTTTATCAATATTGCCAAAATTTATTTGAATATGATACGATTTGATTTTTGTTTTAAAAATTCCTGTAAATAGTTGGTGTTTCTTAAAGTTTACGATATTTTTGTACCATGTTTGTCCTAAGGGAATAGATTTCAGGAATAAAATTATAAAAATATATCCATTAGTTAGTAAAATACTATGACGAATCGCCTTTCAAATTATAGTTGAAGTTAAAGAAATAGATATTTCTCTTGTCGTTTTTCAGCACATGATTTTAAACTTAACGTAAAGCAGATTAAAATACACTTAAAAAAATAAAAATAAGAAAGTTCAGATATTCACGCAGTTTTCTGTTAAGAAAATCCCACACATTTTTTAATGAAATTCCTTTCCGCACAACATGCAAAGGAAAATTTTACAATATTTTTGTCAAATGATTAGCCATTTGAATGAGGTCAAGTTAATAACTTTTTGGATTTTTCTCTTAAAATCCTCAAAATTGTGATTATAGCCTAAAATAGCATGAAAAGAGATGCATCAAAAAAGAACTTAGAGGACTTCAATTTTTTTATTTTATTGGATTAAAAAAAATATTAGAAAAATTCGAGTCTTTTTAAAAGATTTTTAGGACATTTAGAAGTTTGGAAGATATCAACGAATATTTGAGAAATTTTGAGAAATTTTTTCGAGTTTTTTAATATTTCTAATACGTGCAACAAAATTGTGCAAGAAGGCTTAATAAGAATTAAATTCCTTATTTTTTCTAAAATTATATAATATGGCAAAATTACGAAATAATTTTAAATAATTCTGATCTTTTTTTAAATTTTCTCTCAGAATTCATTCCATTCCATTTTTGGTTGAAAAATAATTTTTTAAGTGAAAATCTAACTATATGTTTAAAAATTGAAATATTCTGCTGTAAATTCGATTGTGTTTTTTTAAACATTTTTCAATTTCAAATTCATTTCTTCCATCGAAAATTAAACTATTTTAAATTAAAAATTTTGTAAACTAACTATTTTGGTTGATAATTTAACTGTTTTGTTGAAAATTCGATTTTGTTGTTATTGAAAAACATTTTTTTATACTAAAAATTAAACTGTATCATTTTTGGTTGAATTTTTTGGTAGGAAATTGACATCTCTCAGCCAAAAATTCTTATTTTTTTTTGAAAATTATTCTTCTTGTTTAAAAATTCATCTATTTTAATCAAGAATTCATTTCTTTGGATGAAAATTTATTTTTTCGTGAAACTTCTTTTATTTTGGTATAAAATGGTTAAAAGTTCATCTATTTTTTTGAAAATTAAACTATTTTGCTGAAAAATTGTTGGTTGTAAATTGATTTTTTAAACTGATAATGTAACCGTTTTTCGTTGAAAATTTATCGATTTTGTTAACGAAAAGTTTTGTTCTTTTTAAATTGATTTTGAAACTTCTCAATTTCTATTTTCGGTAGAAAGTTATTGGTTTGAAAATTAAACTATTTGTTTGCAAATTTAATTTTTTGTTGGTTAATAATTCTTCTTTACAAATTCATTTGTTTTACATAAAAATTAATTTTTTGCTGAAAATTCGCACTTATTTGGGTTTAAAAATTAATTTTTTCAATTGCAAACTTCAGTATAAACTACAATCTTTAAGTTAAAAAATTAAACCATTTTGTCGAAAATTTGTTTTTTATTTGTTAAAAATCCATTGTTTACTAAAAATATGACTAAGGCATGCAGCAATAAATTTGAAACATTTTAGACCCTGAAGTCTTGTCTCCTATATCTATTTACATCAAATCAATTATATTTGCCTCTTCGCAATAAGCCTAATAGTTCTAAGGTAACTCGGGATTTCAAAACCTGAATAAATTTGAGGAGCAGCTAGATCGTCATTCGTGAGGTCGGGAGAGCTCGGGTTCCTGCTCGTGCATTTTCGACTTTACAAAGGCTGGGCCTCGCAGCATTTAACAGAGCCGACTCACGGGCACGCTAAGTTTGAATGTGTCGCTCCCAGATGGAAGATTGGTGGGGGCCGAAAAATCCCACCTTCTGCAGACACTGCTCTCTAGCATATCGAAAATTCAAGTGAAAAAAAGTTATTTTAGTACTCTTTAAAGCCATTGAGGATTATTTTTTTGGTGCAAACAACTAACAAATAATTTGACTGGCAGCTCCTGAGTAGTGCCAAAATTGACGGACATTTTAATCAGCAACCGAATGAAAGTTTTGTCATTTTCATTAAAAAAAATTTTCATCTACACTGAGAAATATGGATGTTCAAAGGTGAAATCTAGATCTTCAGGGTTAACGTACAATATGTGTAACTATAGGACAACAATCTAGATGTTCGAAGTTAGCATCTATAGATCTTAAAAAGTGAAATGTTACCCTCTAACATTCAAAATGTTCAACTGAAAAATCCGAGATATTACATGTATTGTTATGTCAAATTACGTCTGTGAATATTTGAGGAGTTTATTTATTAATGGTCATTTAAGTAATAATTGATAATTTATTTGTGAATTTAAAATTAAACCATAATGTTCGTACACGAACGAAAAACAGATAAAGGGTATAAAATGTCGACCAGATGATGCATTCAGTCAAGTTGAGGTTATATTCAATATTTCTAATTCAAAATAAAAACGGGGATGAATAATCAGAGAACGAATGATCTGTAATCTGAATTAAATATTCTATCTATTCTAAACTACTTAAACTCAAATTTTATTTCAAATTTATCAACCTTTTGTCAAATGCGTTAAGTCAATAAACCTAAAACATAAGATCGCTGTTCTCTTCTTTAGACAGAAAAAAGTCGTTATCCAATTTTATTCAAGGACATCTAATTTTTATTTTTTGGAAATGTTCAAAAATTGTGATATTCCATAATTTTTATATTGAATATATATAGCTTTCAAATATAGTCGTGAAATTGCAATGCGCGATGCGCATGCGCTCGAACGGTCTTAACATCTGAATGTGTTTCAGTATAACATACAAATATTTTTACGCCTAACACCTCAAAAAGATGTTAAATGTTTGGCATGAATATCTGCGTATTAGGTGATACAATTTTATCCTTTGAACATCTACATTTGAACATCCATTTTTCTCCGTATATAGGTCACTTCTCTAAATCTAATATGGGGCAATCCATATAACACGTGGACAATTTTTCATCACTTTTTGACCCCCCCCCCCACCCTCTGCCCTCGTGTACAGCCGTGGAATTTGGAGAAATACCCCCTCCCCCCCCCGTGTACTTTGTCCACGTGGACATATTTTATGAAAATATAGACATTATTAGTCTTCAAAATGTCTGCTCGCGAAAATTCCATGGACGTCCTTGAAGTACTCACTAAAATTTCATATTCTTTTGTTTTCATAGTCAAAAGTTCGAAATTCGTTGACTGGCTAACAGCTGTTCGTGCATTTTGCAACAATTTATCGTTAAATCGTCGAAAGTTCGAGTGAAAAAACGTCATTTTAGTACTCTTCAAATCCACGGGTAATGATTGTTTGGATGCTAAAAACTAACGAGAAGTTTAAATAACTGTTCCTGAGTGGCGCTAAAGTTAACTGGCAGTCTGTCGAAAATGTCGAAAATTCGAGTGAAAAAACGTCATTTTAGTACTCTTGAAACGCATTTGGGATGATTTTTTAGGTGCAAAGAACTACCAAAAAGTTCGAGTAGCAGCTCCTAAATGGTCCCAAAGTTGACTGGCAGACTGTTGGGAGCTATGAATTTACTTAAAAAGTGATATTTTTGTAGTTTCTTTTTTTTATACACATATTAGTTTTAGAGAAGTATCCTATAGATGAAAATTTTAGTTAATGAAAAGGACAAAACTTTCATTCGGTTGCTGATTAAAATGTCAGTCAACTTGAGAACTAATCAGGAACTGCCAGTCAAATTCTTTGTTAGTTGTTTGCACCAAAACAATCATCCTCAATGGGTTTAAAAAGTACTGAAATAACGTTTTTTCACTAGAATTTTCGACATGCTAGACAGTCTTCCAGTCAAATTTGCACCACTGAGGAACAGCCAATCAATTATGATCTTACTTTTTAGCACCTAAAGAATCATCTCCAATACGTTTCAGAAGTACTAAAATGACTGTTCTAATTTTCATCCTGTCATTTTTTATATGCTTGACAGTCTGTCAGTCAACTTTGGTACCACTCAGGAGCTGCCAGTCAAACTTCTTGTTAGTTGTTTGCACCGAAACAATCATCCCATATGGGTTTCAAGAGTACTAAAATGAAAGTTCTAATTGTCATCCTCTCATTTTTTTATATGTTTGATGGTCTGCTAGTCAAGTTTGGTACCACTCAAGAGCAGCCAGTCAAAATTTTCGTTAGTTCTTTGCACCTAAAAAATCATCCCCAATGGGTGTCAAGAGTATTAAAATGACGTTTCTTCAGTCGAATTTTTCGCATGTTTGACAGCTTGCCAGTCAATTTTGGCGCCACCATTCTTAGCATTTAAAAAATAATTCCCAATGAATTTCAAGAGTACTAAATGGACGTTTTTTTACTCGAATTTTCGACATGTTTGAGAGCCTGCCAGTCAACTTTGGCACCACTGAGGAGCTGCCAGTCAAACTTCTTGTTAGTTTTTAGCATTCAAAAAATCATCCCCAATGGGTTTCAAGAGTACTAAAATGACGTTTCTTCACTCGATTTTTTGACATTTTTGACAGCCTGCCAGTCAACTTTGGCACCACTCAGAAGCTGCCATTTAAACTTCTCGTTAGTTTTTAGCATCCAAACAATCATTACCCGTGGATTTGAAGAGTACTAAAATGACGTTTTTTCACTCGAACTTTCGACGATTTAGCGATAAATTGTTGCAAAATGCACGAACAGCTGTTAGCCAGTCACCGAATTTCGAACTGTTGACTATGAAAACAAAAGAATCTGAAATTTTAGTGAGTTCTAAAATGACGTCTATGGAATTGTCGCGAGCTCCCGGACATTTGAAAGACTAATAATATCTATATTTTCATAGTATATGTCCAGCATGAAAAGCTTACTTTAATGATTACCTTGATCATTTTGATTCGCCAGCTGCAAAAAGTGAATCCAGTTCCATTCATCAAGATTCGACGAACTATAATAATCGGCCATATTTTCCGCGTCTTGAATTACCAAAATTTTCCGAAATTTATATTCAGTGTCCCTCCTTTAGAGATGTTTTTGTATCAATTGTAGGTGACGACCACTTTTCACAAAAGGTACAAAAGCTGCATTATTTGAAGGTCAGTTTGACAGTTGAGCCAGCTTAATTAGTTCCGAACATTTCCACGACCGCAGAAAATTTTGAAAGGGCATAGCACACTTTATTAGCCAGGTCGAGGCCCTTTCAATTAATAATTTAATTTTTACGTTCGAAGAACAAATTTACACTATTAAAATACATACTTTTTTTGTCATTTTTTGAAAATATTTATTGCAGTTGATAGTTTTGTACATTTTAGTGAATAACACTTTACGTGCTTTCTTAGAGTCAAAATCATGAATGATTTCTCCGAAGTCCATTTCTCGAAGTAAATCACTCTCTATACTGAGCAATGACAAATGTACAAGACGTTTTTGTGTCATCGTCGTACGTAGCTTATTTTTAATCATTTTCATTTTGGAAAATGAACTTTCTCCGCTGTAGTTAGCCACCATCAATACCGAGTACATTCTCAATGTAATCTCAATGTTAGGACATGCAGCGCTTAAATCGTTATCCATCAGAATCTTCCGGTGACAACTGGGCTTCTGAAGAATTCGCATAATTTAATGGATTGAACCTAACGTTTCTGGACCTCGGGTGTGTTTCCGTATATTCGTCTGTACCTGATATTTTCCGCGCTGCATCTTCGTACTTGTTAAGCATTTCTCTTTTGGACACTACGAACTATCTGAGCGATTTCAGGGCTTCCACTGCAGAAGGAAAAACCATTTGTGGATCTTGCAACAACTCGTTGGTAGCATTGAAGCGCTCTAAGATGTCGTTCCAAAATTCAGCGTATAGTGCGATTTCGAGACTTCCAATCTTGTTAAAAAGTCTGGCGTCTTCGATTTTGACGACCTCTTTCTGTTCTTGATAATGAGATATGTCAACAAGGGTTTCTTTAATTTTCTCGTAACCAAAGCTGCCGCTTTGTCAACTAAGTTCAAAGAATGGTCACAACAAGGGCGAAACACGGACAAATGATTTTTCTCTAAATTTAGAGCTTTCATTCCTTTGTACTTGCCACTCATGTTTGCCAGTTGTCATACGATTGACCACGACAATCGCCAATATCAATTTCATGAGTATTCAAAAATTCAATGAGCGTATTTGCCATTGCAGCACCAGTGTGACCCCCATTTAAAATAAAAGTAAGAAATATTTCCTTCGGAGCACATCCTTCCGTTATTTGTCTTATCTTTCAAATGAGTTGAAAGAAATAGATCGTATTCTGTCAGCAATTCCAAAATACCCATAAAATTGCCGTTTCTCGCTGAACCAATTAATTCGTCATCACCTCTAAAAGCTAGTCCTAGTTCTGCAATAAATTTTGTTGTACTAACGACACGCAACAAGATTTTTCGGCAATATTGCGATTGCTCTGCTTCTTCTCTCGCTAAACCCTGATCGATGTGTCCCTTCGTCATACCAAGTTTTGCCAAAATCTTGATAGCTTCTAGGAGATTTTTTGAATTTTCATGTTTCGAAATACATTCAGATACATGCTTCCAGTCATTAAATCCATGTCCACTAAGTTGTATTATCTGAGTTGCTACTAATTTACAAGCATAAAAGTAAATTTTCCCCTTGGTTGAAGAAAAGCAAAGACAGAAACAATTTAACGTCTCATTATTCCTATTTTTGCGGAGAAATAGATGTTTCGAGTATTTTCGTTTGGAACCCGAATCAGTTTTTTCTGAAATTCTTCAAAAACTTGTTCATCACAATTCGGGAGACTCCTGGAACCTTTATTGGCCCAAAAAGCTATCCTGTTGTGCATGGGCATATCTGTTCACAGACCAATATCATTACCGAAACCATCAATTTTCGTGGATGTGGGAATTTCTTCAATTATCGATTCTGGTTCTACTACCGATACCGCAACTTGTGTATTTGTCCTATTATCATCTTCGATAACTGGATCATTAGCGATATCTTGTTCTTCAAGGGGTTTCACCGTAATAAACAATGATGTGAGTTTTGGGGTTTTAGCGAGAATTACTTCTTTTTTCTTCCGTTCTAAAGCTTTCTTTTTCTTTTGTGCACCGCTTGCGAAAACTCGAAGAGTTTTGTGCCGGTCGCTCGAGTCACCCATCACCCATGCAATCACTATGAAGAAGAGAAAAGAAGCATGCAGATTGGATCGAGTAGAAATGAAGAGATACGCTTACCAATAAAAATCAACAAGGAATGAGAGAATATTTATTTAAATAATGCGTATATAGGCTTCAAAAACGCATTATCGTAATTATAATATATAGACAGAAAGGAATACTTAAAAGAGTGCGTTTTGACATAAAAAAAATAATTGAAGATGAAGATTCAACAACTTATTGGAAAAAAGCTATCAAACATACGTTCTGTTACCAGTAACACACTTACCCTGGGCTGTTAACTTAAGTCTGTGGCAAACGAAGCGCTCCATAGAGTTATTACAGACTGTGACGGCTTGCGTATTGCCGTCGATTAAACTCGTTGATTTTATAATCTCAGTCGATAAAGAAGAAACTTTCTTTATCGTTGGATATGAGTTAATTTAAAT
>NC_046663.1:132321002-132322463 GCF_010883055.1 Belonocnema kinseyi
TCATTGTTCCTACTGAACGATTTGAAGTAGATACAATTTCATTCAATGGGGCTCTTGCGATACCATTATTATCTCCAGGAACGATATTATCAAAGTTTGTTTTGCTTGCTACGCTTCTAACGCTCGGGGGATCAGTATTAACTCTGATCACCTTTTGTTTTTTGGCTGCAGGTTAACCACGCTTGGTGACCCTTCCAGCACGTCGTGTAACAGGCATTTTAGTTTCAGTCAGTACTCAAGGTGTAATATTGAAAACTTAATATCAGTCGACTGTTTCTGTTTTCTTAGTTATTTAATTACTCATTGTATCGCAATTATGTATTTAAAAAATAAATAAAAATTTTAATTCTTAAAAATAAAATGTCATTACACTTGATTTTTATTATTTAAGATGATTATAATCCTCCTTGTGAGATTTATAAATTTCAGCAAATGTCCATTTTTATTGACAGGTCATTTCAAAATATTGAATAATTTACTTATTAAAACTCGAATTCTTAGATGAAATGCACAAAATCCCAAGAGAATTAGTTATAATTTTTAAAATCTTCAATTATATTTACGAAAGATTATTATTTTGAATTTAAGATTCTTTTACTCTCTATGATAACCATGACTTTAAGATTTAATCATTTTCTTAAAATCAGAATAGAACGCAAAGACTTTTAGAAAAATTTGTTAGCATCTATACTTCATATTTTATAAGTTTTAACATTCTGAAATAATTGATATTTCCTGATTTCCGATTAATTTTCTATTATTTTCCTGCCTTGAGAACTGCTAAACTTCTTTTCACAGCTATGAAACATCTTAATGCTGAACTCTGGGTGTCAGAACTCTCGGTGCTGATCTCTGAACGTCAGAACTCTCGGTGCTGATCTCTGGATGTTAGAACTCTCGGTGCTGATCTCTGGATGTCAGAACTCTCGGTGCTGAACTCTCGGTGGTTCAAACTTTAACTGGACCTCTCCCAATTCCAGTACTCATGGGTCTTGAGCCTTAAATATAATCGTCCCAAGATTATCCACTTATACCGGGAAAGATTGAGGCGTTTGAACTTAGTTCCCGCGGCGCAGCAAATCCCACTACGCTGTCACCAAATGTTACGTGCTACATTTCGGATCCACTGAATAATATAAAGAATTATTCTTTGATTGGTGGATTCCTTTTCTAGTCGTAAGGTTCCCTGCTGACTAGCGTTGATTTGAAAATCAACTACCGCGGTTATTTAAATCCTTATAATAATCACAGGTGATGAAATTAAGAATCTCACAAGTTAAAATGTCATTTTAAATGAATAACTTTGTTCACTAACTTTGAACATTAATCCATGGGACACACACAACAGTTAATATAAACTTTTTATTATTATTATTATTATTATTATTAAATTCTATATCTAACTTTACTTAATGTTACATATAAACTATATTCGACGACTACACTAAGTTACGCGGAACT
>NC_046663.1:132322563-132350100 GCF_010883055.1 Belonocnema kinseyi
GTAAAGTTAGATATAGAATTTAATAATAATAATAATAATAATAAAAAGTTTATATTAACTGTTGTGTGTGTCCCATGGATTAATGTGCAAAGTTAGTGAATACAGTTATTCATTTAAAATGACATTTTAACTTGTAAGATTCTTAATTTCATCACCTGTGATTATTATAAGGATTTAAATAACCGCGGTAGTTGATTTTCAAATCAACGCCAGTCAGCAGCGAACCTTACGACTAGAAAAGGAATCCACCAATCAAAGAATAATTCTTTATATTATTCAGTGGATCCGAAAGGTAGGACGTAACACAGACCAGTGATTGTAACGAGTGCCCCGAAGTCTTTTACGCATGCGTCGCGCTCGGTCTCTGATTCGTTGCTGTTCGCGCGCAATTTGAAATGCTAAAAAATAACATTTTTTAAAAATTATGAATAATGTCATTTTAACTCATATAAACATTTATTAGACCGATATTGATGAATCTTGATAAAAAAAATTTATTAAGTGCATACTGTGTAAATCAAAAATATCCTTTGGTACTCACTTGTATATTTCTTGCATATTTTTCTTTATTCGAAAATTTTGTTATTTAAAGTTTATTAAAATATTAAAATGCATTGACAATCTTGTTTTTCAATAGAATTATATTAATTAATAAAAAAATTTATATATTTAGAAAAAACAACCATACAACAACAACCATAACACAGTATGCACTTGATAAATTTTTATTTTTATCAACATTCATTGATATCGGTCTAATAAACATTTATGTAAGTTAAAATGACATTATTAATAATAAACAATAAAAATGTTATTTTTTAGCATTTTAAATTGCGCGTGATAGAGTAGGCATGCTATAGGCGCGCGCATGATCTAATAAATATACGGTCTAGCCACGCGCAAGTAAAAAAAAACTGAGCGAATCAGAACCCAACGCTTAGTTTCTCCATCTGTTGACAAAAAGTGGTATATGTGTGTCAAATAAATTGAAATTTAAGTCAAGTTGGAAAGTACTGAATACATAAATTTATGCAATGCAGTTTCCACGACATACAAAATGATAATTATTATGTTTTATTTATTCAAAAATACTTTTCCTCAATTTTGTGGGGAAATGTGATCGGAAGATATTAAATATTTATTAGTAATTATTGATACTCTCGTCTTTTACAATTTGTATTACGTTCGTAATATAATTCATATATGACGGGTGGACCATTGTTTGAAAGTGGGGTGCTTCAAATTCCTCAAAAATTCTAATACACTTTGAGTTGAAAGGATTTGTTATAACTTTGTCTACTGGTGCAACGAAAGATAAAGATAGAAATACCAAAGTGATTTTCTTTCTCTTTTAATTTGCAGTACGTCTCTCACCTATAGGCATGCCTACTCTACTTATAATATCTGTATGGTGAAAATTTGAATATATATTTTAGATTCCATCACTGAATATAAATTTTATACAAAATAAAAATATCCCTGTTTTGGATATATACCTAATCGATAATTAATTTCTTAAAAACGGAAAATTTTATTGTTATAAAATTTTTGAATCCATGGCTTGTAGTGGCCCTCGTCGAGCGGGGGCCCCGGGGATTCGCTTCTGTTGCCCCGCCGTAATCCTGGCCCTGGTTCTGCTGGATCAAGGAGCTCAGACTTCTTTTGTTTCTGAATCTCTGGTACAAAGTCTTAGATTGCCATGTCAATCAGCGGCCATCACTGTTTCGGGCGTTTAAAGCCACAGATCCAGAAACACGAGGGGTATTGTTACCATAAAGGTATGCTCTCGCGTTCATCCTAAGGTTAAGCTCTTGGTTCGAGCCATTGTTATGTTAATGCTTACATGTTATATTCCTCCCGATGGTCTCGTCGTTAAGGACTGGCACCACTCAGGGGCGGTCAACGCAATGGGAAATAGACGGCCGCGTAATATTATGATTATATTTATTTCGCAGACCAACTGTACATGCGCTGCTGTTGACAGGGGGTGAACGGCGCAAGGGAAGGTTGAATTTTGAATTCGTAAGCGTCGACGGTCGAACATATATGCGCATTGGACGTCATAGGTACGTTGTCAGCAATGCGATACAGCGAAACTGTTCGGATAGTTGACAACAACGTGCGTATGATGTCAAATATGCATTTACGTTGACGTTTACGACTCTCGTTGTGGACTGGTCCTGAAATTTGAAAACTGTCATATGCGATTGATAACCAGAAAAACTGTAAAAAACTTGTGTTTCAAATTTTAATTTGTGCATTGCCATACTAAAGAATTAGTGCAAAATTATGGAAATATCATTTTAAAGACATTAAAAATGTTTCTTATGCGTCTTTTGTCTCATATTCTTCAAATCAATTGCATTGATCGCCCCTGGCATCACTTAAAAGTTTTGAACTTGGCTGACCCTTTCGTTCATAAAGGGGGCATATTGGAGATAATTCTCGGCGCTGACGGCTACGAATACGTGCTTGAAGAGGAACTGAGGAAGGGAGAATTGGGAACTCCAACAGCTCAGCACAAATTGTTGGGTTCAAGTTTATCCGGACTCATTTCTGATGAGTCCAGTTCAGCTCAACTATCGATTGTGAGTTTACAAAGCACTGTCGATCACGAAATTCTAACGCTGTTTCGCCGGTTTGTTGTCCAGGCGGACATACCAGCAAGATTGTCTCTGTCAAGTATGGCCGAGGATACGTGTGAGAAACTGTTTGTCTACACACATCAACGTACAAGTGAAGGTCGCTATGCCGTGCACCTTCCACTTAAGGATCGCACGTTAGAATTAGGGAATGCTGGCGATACAGCACAGCGTGCTCTTTTTCAGATGGAGAGACGTTTTCTGAAGGACCCGGAACTGCGTAAGGCTTACGCAAATGTCATAGAAGAGTATATACAATTGGGTGAGACGGAATTGGTTACGAGGTTCGAGGACCTTCAAACCACTGCTGGGTACTACTTGCCCCACCATTGTATAATCAAGGAGAGTAGCTCAAGTAGCAAACCACGAGTAGTATTTAATGCATCGCAACGAACAGCGACCGGGCTGCCTCTGAATGATTTGCTCTATCCGGGTCCGAAACGTCAAACTAAATTGGCTGATGTGATTTTGCGGTGGCGCAGATAAGCAGTCGTTTTCACGGCGGACATCGAGAAGATGTTCCGTCGCATCTGGTTCCATCCGCAGCATCACAATTTTTAGAAGTTTCTTTGGAGATTGTCTACAAACCAGGAGATTCGTACCTTCATTTTAAAGACCGTGACCTTCGGCTTCAAATCTTCGCCCCACCTGGCGATACGAACTCGTCATCATCTTGCTGAGAATCATCATCCCACGGTGGGTGGGTTGGTCTTCCAACGTCTCTTGCGAATTACACGGCTTTGCCTATGCCCCCGAAAAGGTCATAGGAGCGGTCTTGTATTAGATAAGATAGAAGAATGAGAAATATGATTTTCCTAAAGAATCATTGTGCACATTTTTACACGTGCATAAAATAATTCGAAATTTCATTTTTGCATACTTTCTTGCATAAACTGAATTAAGTTAAAAACATATATTACATATTCCATCGGAATGTCTTAATTATATCCATGCACCTTTCTTTTCAGATGATTAAGATTTCTATTGTTATCATCTTTTGATATCATATTCCTCCATCCTACAAGATAAAATATTTTATTGAAAAGATTTATTGAGCATTTTTTACCAATAACAGGGATCACAGCCATTCAGTAGTTCAATTTAAGGTAAGAAAAGGGGATTTTTCAGAAAAAAGGACGATTAAAAGGGATTTCAAAGGTGCGGTGTTTATATTTATTATTGAAAACCTTTATTTATAATACACACTAGACTAACAATAATAATTTTGAAAACAAGCATTATTGAAACAAATGAAATTTGTTTAAACACTCACAAATAAATTAACCAATGTTGATAAACATTCCACTAAAGAAATAGTAATATTTTTTAATTTAAAAAATGTTTGAAAAAGCAATTATCTAAACAAATTACATTTGTTTCAATAATTGAAAATGAATAATTCATTAATTTTTTTAAAATGAAAATTAATTTTGAATTATGTGAACAACTTCCATTTGTTTGAAAAAGGTTTCATTATTCTAAAAATTCGTCGAACTGGCAGTTTATTATCGTTAAATCCATAAATTTATTTATATATTTATTTATTGTTTATACAACTAAAAAATGTTAAAAAAAAATTATGTTATTAACGATAATAAAATGCCAGTTCGCTGAATTTTGAGAAAAAATCCTTTTTTAAAGAAATGGAATATCTTTACATAATTAAAAGTTAATTAACAAGTATTAATCAATATCGCACTAGACCAACAATAATAATTTTCAAAACGAAGACTATTGAAAAAAATGAGATTTGTTTAAACACTCACAAATCAATTAACCAATGTTGATAAACATTCCACCAAAGAAATAGTCATATTTTTTAATAAAAAAAGAACGTTTGAAAAAAACAATTATTTAATCAAATTACGTTCGTTAACATAATTAAAAATGAATAATTAAGTGAGTGATTTGAAGTTAAAATTTGGAGCGTGTGAAGTTTTTGAGGTTAGAAGTAGGGAAATAGTTGCTTGTGAGTAATTTCTTGAACAGAAGGAAGGATTTATTTTTCCTGACAATAAAAAAGTGCTTTCTTTATTGGAATTCTTTATAAGTTCTCAAAAATGTTTAAGTTTTTTTTGTCTTTTGATCATTTTATATAAATATTTGCTTGTTCAGGGGCGCAAGAGGTAGGTGATAAAGGCGAAAAACGTCACGGAGCTTTGTGTAAGGTAGGATGCTGACGACGCGAAGTCCACAAACTGGCGCCAGAGGGCAACAGTTACTGGACATTAGCATAGAGCAGAAAACCGTAGTGACAGCAACAACTGACGTTGTTGAAAGCATTCGCAGTGGGGGAAGAGTGATGTTGATCGCAGTGACAGCAGCGGTGATGAAAGTGTCGAGAAGTCGACCAGGGAGGAAAGGGTAGCGGACTCAGGTAAGGGGAAGCAACCGCGGAAGACCCTCAAATTTACAGCGCCTCAACAAGTTAGGCAACGCGGGGTCGAACAGAAGTCTGGACGAATGGCAAAAATGACAAGTGCGACTAGCAGTGAAGGGGAGGAAAAAGGGAAAGGAGAGGCAGGGGACGATGATGTAGAAAGGCACAAGGATAACAAGAGAGCTAGAGTTAAACGAAAAACACCCCAGAGAGAGATAGGGGGACGGGGTGATGTTTAAAAAATTGGAAGATCTCATAAAAGGGTTTAGAGAGGAATCAAGAAAGAGATTGGATGGCATAAATAGGGATATGAATAGACAGGGAAACGATGTAAGGGGGGAAGTGAAAAAGATAAGAGAAAATGGGAAGAATGGGATAAACGTTGGAAGGAGGAGAAAGACAAGGTTTGGGGTAAGCTAGAGAGCATTGAAAATAGACAGAGAGAGGTTCGCGAGCAGAGGTCTAGAGAGATAAAACAGTTGGAAGAACGGGTAGGTAATCTAAAAATTAAGAATGAGCATATGGGGAAAAAAAGAGAGTGAGGACATAGTAAAAGGGAATGAAAAGAACATCTAAAGTGAAAATGAAAGATTGAAGAAAAGACTCAGTGAAATTGAAAGAAGATTAGAAGGGGAAGAAAGGGCATAGAGAAAAAATAACTTAGTAATCATGGGATTGAAAGTGGAGAGTGAAACGGGAGAAGTGAAAATAAAAAATATTTTGAGAGACATTAGAGTGAAGGTCAGGGTACAAGGATTCAAGAGAATGGGAGGCACGAAGGAAGGAAAAGAAGGAATGTTTCTAGTGAAAGTGGTGAGTGAGGAGGAGAAAAAGAAAATTATGGTGGGAAACAAATTATTGTGAGGAAGAAGGAAAAGAATTGAAGAAGATCTGACATGAAGGGAGAGGACAAGGAGATAAAAAATAGAGCAGAGGGCTTGGGTGTAGAGGAAAAAGGGCCATATGGCGTGGATAGGGAGAGGTAGGTTATGGACAAATAAGGAGGAATGGTGCTGGGACGAAGAAGTAGAAGAATTAAGGAAAAAAGGAAAAAGTCTTAAAAAAGGTGGGAAGAAGGGAGACGAAAAAGAGTCTGGAAATAAATCAGAGGGGTTTCTAAACGGCAAAGGGGAAACAAAGTGAAGAGGAAAGAAGAGGGAAGGGAAGAGAGAAACGTGAAAATAGCTTTCTGGAATGTGTCAGGTTTGAACAACAAGAACAAAGGGTTTCGGAAGGAGTTAGAAAACTAGAATGTGATTATGATGAGTGAAACTTGGGCAGATGAGAAGGACTGGAAGGGGACAAAAAAGCTCTCACCGAAAGGTTATGTATGGACAATGCAAACAGCAAGAAAAGAACACGTTAAAGGGAGAAAGATGGGCGGCATGGTGTGAGGGGTGAAAAAACAATTATCAGTAAAAGGGAGAAAAGATTTGGACATGGTGGAAAAGGAGGGAACAATGGTAAGAAGAATTATAATTGGGAAAGTAGAAATTGCGGTGGTTTGTGTATACAGAAGAAGAGGGGAAGAGGAAGGCTGGAGGGTAACAAGGAGGTAAATGGATGAAAAGAAGGAATAATTGGTTTTAATAGGATGGGACTTACATGATTGAACTGACGAACAAGCGGGAGGGTTATGAGATGAAGAAACTGAGGCATATATAAGGAACTCCAAACATAGCGAGACGGGCAGGGAGGGGAGGAAGAAAGCGACATATGATAGGGAGTATGAAGGTAGGGAATGAGATAGGGTCTGAGCACTTCGCGGTCATAGCTAAACTAAAAAGAGATGTCAGTAAGCGCGGCAGAGGGAAAAAGGAAATAGGGTGCGAAAGAATAACGAAAATGGGAGTCTTGGGGGTAGATAAATTAAAAGAGTTTAAACAAAAGATGGAAAAGCAAAGGGTTAAATATGAAAAAGGGGAGGGAATAGACTCGTAAACTGAAAGATTAAAGAGGTCGATTGAGAAGGTAAATGATGAGCTAGGTACTAATGAAGAAAGAGTAGGGGGAAAGAGAAGCTGGTGGGACGAGGCATGCTCGGAGAGTAAAGAGAGAATGAAAGAGTGTGTGAGAAAATGGAGAAAAGGGGAAATGGAAAAGGAGGTTTATACCAGGAGGAAAAAAGATCATGAGCAGATGCTGGAAAGAAAAAGACAAAGAGAAAAGGAAGAATATAAAGCAAAAGTAGAAAAAGCGATCAAAGAAGGTAGGGTGTGGTATGTGATAAATATGGATAGAGGGGAAAGAAAGGGCGTTAACGAAGAAATAGAAATGGAGGAATAGACGAATTATTTTAAGGGTGTATTAGGCGTAGAGAAAAATAAGATCAAAGGGGAAAAGTGTAGGATAGTCAAAGGAGAAATGAAGGAAGGGAATGAGATAACTGAAGAAGATGTGGATGAGGCAATAAATAGGGTAAAAGGAAACAAGGCGATAGGAGAAGATGGGATGGAGAACGAAGCGATGAAATATGGCGGAGAAGGAATTAGTGATGGGATGTGGAAAATCTGCAACAAGTTCTGGAAAGGGCAAGGCTGGCCGGAAGAGTGGATGACGGGACTGATGGTACCGCTTGTTAAGAAAGGGGAAGGAAAGAAGGTAAAAGAATGCAGAGGGATTACTCTCATGTCAGTCGGCTATAAAATATATGCAGAATTCTCAAGAAAAAGGTTGGAGAGTCAGGTCGTACAAAAAGAAAGCATCCCACATAATCAGACGGGATTTAGAAAAGGGAAGGGAACTATAGACAATATCTACGTACTTAGTTACTTAGTAAACCGAAATTTGGAAAGAAAGAAAGGGACACTAGTCGCTTTGTTTGTAGATTTCAAAGCAGCGTTTGACTTAGTAAACAGAAAAGTGCTATGGCAGGCAATAAAAGAGATGGGTATAGAGGAAAAGTTGGTGGAGAGGATAGAGGAAATTTTTACTGAAACCAGGATTAGGGTGAAAATAGGAAAGAAAAAAGAGCAGGTTTTCTCACAGGCAGAGGTCTAAGGCAAGGTTGCCCTTTAAATCCGTTACTATTTAATATCCTGCTGGCAGATTTAGAGGAAAATCTAAAGGAGAAAGAAAAAGGAGGAACAGTTTTGGGTAATAGCGAACTATTTTCACTAGCATACGCGGACGATGTAGTTCCTTTGCAGATGATGAGAAGGGAATGAACTTAATGATGAGAATCTTCGAAGGGTATGTGGGAGCAAAAGATCTGACGCTGAGCGTAGAAAAGGCCAACTTGATGTGTTTCAGAAAGATAAACACCATAATAGAGTACCTTTGAAGATGAACGGATTAACCGTGGAAAGGGTGAAGGAACTCTGTTACTTAAGTTTTTGGTTTGAGGAAGGAGGGGGGAACGAGATGCAGGTGAGGAAAAGAATTTAATGTGCGAGTAAAGTAATGGGCCATGTTTGGAGTATAGGAAAGAGAAGGTTCAAGAACGATTGGAGGATTAGGGTCTGGTTGTTTGATGCATTGGTTTGGGCGGTGTTCTGTTATGTTGTGGATATCTGGGGATGGAAGGAGCATAGGAAAGTAGAGAGCATGCATGAGCGATATCTGAGGTGGGTAATGGGGGTTAGTTGGAGTTGCCCTGGTTATATGTTAAGAGAAGAGTTAGGAAGAGAAAATATGGTTACTAGACAAATTAAGAGAGCCTGGAAGTTTGAGGAGAAGCTAAATGGGGAGAGGGAAGCAGAATAGCACAAGCATGTTTGGGCGAAATGCGGAACAATGAAGCGAGACGCAATTTGGGAAATTCAAAATCAGAGGAATAAATGAGAAAAATGAGAAGGGTTTATAATATTCGAGAAGGGGTTATGGAGTTGCAGGACATAGAGTTAGAGCTATTAGTTTAACAAGGAGAAGAGAGATAGAAAAAGATTGTAGATTGGAGGTACAATAGATGGTATATGATGGTCAAAGGGTCGACGGAACCAGAATATCTGCAAAAAAGGGGACGGAGTGAGAGCATGCAGATATTGGATAGATGAAGAGGAGAATTTATGTAGAGTATGTGGATACGAAATGGAGTCATAGGCACATGTATGAGAGAGATGTACAGGAGAGGAAGGGAGAAAGTTGAGTGTGGATGAGTGTGTAAGATGGATCTTGGATGGTAGTGGACAGTGAGTGATGTGGATGAAGAAATTGGAAGAAGTAAGGGAAAGCAAGGGATTAGGGCAGAGCCAAACGGGTGATCCTGAAAAAGGACAGTGAAAAGTGAAAATTGTTTTAAATATCGTGGGAAATGCATTTTTTTATTGTAAGAAGAAACGGAAGCCCTGGAAGATCGCTCATTTTAAGAATTAATGTTCCCTGTGGGCACACAAGTCCTAAACTTGTCCTATATACATCTTTCGGCGGACGTCTTAAGGACGTCCTGAGGACCTTTTAAAGACATGAAAGTAGTAAGCCCACTGGGTTACTACTGTTACGATTGTTTATCCTACGTAATTCGAAAGAGTAAAATATAAGTAGAAATTAAGTTAGACTAAGGACGGAATTGTAAATATATGCACAGGGAGCGGAGGCCTTCAAACCCGTGAAAGGGAGATATTAAATACATACAATTTTTAATTATTTAAACAATTTCCATTTGTTTAAAAAGGGTTTCTTTTTCCTAAAAATTCGTCGAACTGGCAGTTTATTTTCGTTAAATCCAATAATTAATTTATATATTTATCTATTGTTTATACAACTAAAAAAATTTTTTTTATATAAATCTACGTTAGTAACGGGAATAAAATGCCAGTTCCATGAATTAAAAAAAACCTTTTTTAAAGAAATGAAATTTGTTTACTTAAAAGTTAATTAACCAGTATTAATCAATATCGCACTAGGCCAAAAATAATAATTTTTAAAACAAACATTATTGAAACAAATGAGATTTGTTTAAATACACACAAATCAATTAACCAATGTTGATAAACTTTCCACTAAAGAAATAGTAATATTTTTTAATAAAAAAAAAGAGTGTTTGAAAAAACAATTATTTAAACAAATTACATTTGTTTCAATATTGAAAACGAAAAATTCATTCATTTAAAAAAAATTAAAATTAATTTTTAATTATGTAAACAAATTCCATTTGTTTGAAAAAGGTTTCTTTTTCCTAAAAATTCGTCGAACTGGCAGTTCATTATCGCTAAATCCAATAATTTATTTATATATTTATTTATTGTTTATACAATTAGACAATATTTTAAAATAAATTTACGTTATCAACGATAATAAAATGGCAGTACGATTAATTTTTAGAAAAAAACATTTTTTATAGAAATGGAATTTCTTTACATAATTAAAAGCTAATTAACCAGTATTAATGAATATCGAAGTTAACCAACAATAATAATTTATAAAACAAACAATATTGGAACAAATCAGATTTCTTTAAACACTCACAAATCAATTAACCAATGTTGATAAACATTCCACTAAAGACCAGAAATATTTTTTAATAAAAAAAATAATATTTGAAGAAACAATTATTTAAACAAATTACATTCGTTTTAATAATTGAAAATGAATTATTCATTAATTTTTTGAAAATTAAAATTAATTTTTAATTATGTAAACAAATTCTATTTGTTTAAAAAGCTATCTTTTCCTACAAATTCGTCGAATTGGCAGTTTATTATTGTTAAATCCACTAATTTATTTATATATTTATGTATTGTTTATGCCATTAAAATATATTTTAAAATAAATTTACCTTAGGAACGATAAAAAAAATGCCAGATCGATGAATTTTTAGAAAAAAAAAACTTTTTTAAACAAATGGCATTTGTTTACATAATTAAAAGTTAATTAACCAGTATTAATCAATATCGCACTAGACTAACAACAATAATTTTTAAAACAAACGTTGTTGAAATAAATGAGATTTGTTTAAACACTCACAAATATATTAACTAATGTTGATAAACATTCCCCTGGCGAACCAAAGGAACCGAATGGAGCCTCTACAAAGTACCCGTAAAGACTCCATTGGGTGCTTTAGAAGTGTATCAAATGCGGACCCGATTGGACGAATCCCTCAAAAGTTAGCGTGGCTACAACATTCAGATAACCATACATACAGACAGACACCGATCAAATGTTATGGTTTTCGGATTCTGTAAGTGCCGAAACGTAAAGATCCGTTAAAAACCAGATATTGCCAATTTGGACGATTACATTACGTTCTCAGGAATGAGAATGTAAAAACTAGAAAAAACAGCAAAATAAAATTTTAAATGGTTGAAATTCGGATTCTACGATAAAATGCCCTGTAGAAGGTCACGGAATAATTGCAATAGTTTTTTTTGCAACGGTAAAAAGTTAAAAAAAATAAGACGTATAATGCCTGTTGACTGCTACTTACAGGCGATGCATTTGAAGTGTAGCAGTCAACAAACGTCCACTAAAGAAATAATATATTTTTTAATAAAAAAAAAGAATATGTGAAAAAAAAATTGTTTAAACAAATTACATATGTTTCAATCACTGAAAATGAATAAACCAATATTAATAAATATTCCACTATACTAATAGTAATAATTTTTAGGGAAAAAATTAATTTATGAAAAAAAAGTTTTAAAGAAATTCCACTTGTTTAAATAATTAAAGATTAATTAAACAATGTTAATAAATATTTCATTAAACCAATATAGATATTTCTAAGTGAAAAAAACGAGAATACGGTGTTTATCTGCAACTAGTTTCCAATTGTGTATACTTCCCGTTGGGCACAAAATTTAGCGACGTCTTTACGACATCGTTAAGACATCTTTACGACAACTTTACGACATTCTATATCCATGTCATTTCGGTGTCTTTGCGATATCGTAAAGACATCGTCAGGTCATACGACTGATTTGCGATATCGTAAAGACCCCTTAACGACACGGAAATAGGATGTCGTAAAGTTGCCGTAAAGATGTCGTAACGATGTCGTAAAGACGTCGCCAAACTTTGTGCCCACTGGGTTCATCTACAGAAAAAAACCTGGCCTCAAAATTATTAACTAGATTCCTAGCACAAAGCCGCTGATTAATAATTATCTCAAAAATCTAAAAAAAACTGAGTAATGAAAAGAACGATCACACGGAATTAATTAAAAATTCAATAACATTTGAGTATCCGTAATTATTATTATTCCAGAAGCCCGTCACGAAAAAGGGGTAGACACTAGAGCTGCCATATCTACGCCAGTTTATACCGGTTTCATCGGTGCAAACGGCTTAAGGTCGGTGGAATCGCATAAAATACGGCGGATCTGAAGATGTGTCTACAAAACTACAAACTTAAATATTGCTATTTATAAAACATGTTCAAACTGATGTCAAAAAGGTGGCAATTGCCACTAGTAGAAATTACCTACTAGAAACATTCACGGCAAAACAACTGAATGGAGATCGAAAAACTGTATTCACCAGCCTTATGTTTCGCTGTTGTTCCACCAGCGGTATAGCTAGGGGGGTGCGAAGGGGGTCGCTGCCCCGGGCCACTGTGTTCCACCATCAAGATTCAGGTTAGTTTCCAAAAAAATAGGATTGAGCTCGTCCTCCAAAGTTTTATGCAGTGGCATAAAACGGCTCCGAGTACGGATCCGAGCACAGCTCCACGTATGCCGTATTTTTTCGAAGAATAGGAGTTCTTCTGATCTGCTGTTGGTTTCAGATTTGCGGACCGGCCGGCGAAGTTTTGGTTTAAGCTTCACCGGCCGGTCCCTGAGTGGTGGGAGCGAAGTGGAAGGCACAGCCAATTTGAGAATCAATACCATAATTTCCGGAAGATGACGGCTAGTTCTAATAGTGAGAAATCCGTTTAAATTAAAGGAATATGAGTTTCAATTCCCAATTTTTCAGTTTGGAAATCCTTTTATCATTTTATCACTTTAATAAGTAATTAGGTGATAAAATAAAATAATTATATTTGGGGCAAAATGGATCTGAGACATTTTAGGAGGCATATGCTAACGTAAAATAGAGCGAATCTTGATCAATCAGGAAATTGTAACGAGCAAATGAGGGACTTTACCACTCACCATATTGCGCGATCTGCTCGAGTCCGAGTTCTGCGAAAATCAAATTTAATAAATCAAAAATAGCTTTTTCATAGAAATTAAAAATAAAAGAACATACTTTATGCAGACAAGTAACTAAAAAAGTCAGTCATTTAGGTTGAAAAGGAAAAATTAAAAACTTCAATTACAGTTCAGTTTTTCTTACGTATAGTTCTGAATCTTACAAACATAACATTATTGTCCACTGGGAAAAAACTTGAAATACGTGTTTTGATAACATTATCTATAGTTATATTTAACAGTAAATTTTTCAACTGATAAAAATAAATGTTGACTCAAAAGGAAATAGTGTAAGAAAATAAGAAATTAAGGAAATACGAAAATTATTGAACACACACACAATTATTCTTGCACTCAAAATACGCTTTCAACCACAAGCTTTGCAAAATAGTTCAACATACCTTCTGTTGTTTTTTTTCATAACAGTATAGTGCATTTTTATAACCAATTTATTTATTTTGAATAACAGGAGGTATGTTATACTATTTTGCAAAGCTTGTGGGTGAATGCTTATTTTCAGTAAAAGAATAATTTTTTCTTTTTAAAACTTCTTTTATAGTAAACGTAAAGATTCGTTAAAAACCAGAGATCGAAAATTTGGACGATTAATTACACTAATGCTTTTAATTTTCATCCAAATAAAAATGTTATTTGGATAATTTGCAAGTATTCTTGTCAAGTATCGGAAATATTGACAACACTTTCTGAAACTTGAAAAAAAAAATTGTCTAAAATGTTGAAAAAGCTCTAATTTTTTTAATTGTGTGCTAATCGAAAAATTCGGCTAAAATAGTTTGAAATGTATTTGGTATCTACTGAAAATTTTGAATAAAATTTTTGGATTTATAAAAAAAAAATTTTTTCTATTTTTTGAAAATTTTCAAATTTTCGCAAAGTATATAGCTGTTCCAATTTTCATGAAAATTAAACATTTTATTTCGATAATTTCCAAGTCTTTGACCCATCTATCAGAAACTTTGACAACAATTTTTATAAATCAACAAAAAATTGAAAATTTTGAAAAAGCTATAATTTTTAAAATTTTGGGCTAATCGAAAAATTCGGGTAGAATAGTTTTGAAATATATTTGGTATTTGGTAAAAATTTTGAATGACATATTTGGATCTATAAACAAAATTTTTTTTCTATTTTTCGAAAATTTTCAAATTGTTAAAAATATATAACTATTCCAATTTCACCAAAATAAAAAATTTTATTCAGATAATTTGCAAATCTTTTACCCATTTAAAAGAAACTTTCACGACAATTTATAAAATATCAACAAAAAAAAATTCAAAATTTTGAAAATGCTCTCAATTTTTTAATTTTGGTTTGAAATGTCTGATTAACGAACTTAGCCTTTATTTTGGGGACCTTCAGAAGTGTATCAAAATGCGGATTCGATTGGACAAATCCTTCAAAAGTTAGCGTAGTTACAACATTCAGGTAACCATACATATAGCCATACAAACACCGATGAAATTTTATGGTTTGCGGATTCTGTGAGTGCCGAAATGTAAAGATCCGTTAAAAACCAGAGATTGAAAATTTGGACGATTACATTACATTCTGAGGAATGAGAATGTAAAAATTAAGTCGGGTGGAGCCTGACCATACCTGAAAATTAAGCAAATAGTTTTCCGACCGCTGCCGTATGCTTGGAACAAGCGTACATTTTCTTAATTTGAGAAAATGTATTCTTAGATAGAATATCGCATTTTATTATTCGAAAACTTTATTGTGTTACTTCATGTAGAGATGTATTCCAATGCAGAACATAGTTTACTTCCAAGAAATCATTTCTGATACACTTCAAGAATATATTTTCTGAATCTAAGAATATGTAGTATCGGAGCAATAGACTAGTGCCTCAACTGAACACTATTTCTCAACGAAAAAAATTGCTTTCGAAATTATTGTTATATACCCTACCGAAAAGAATCTTTGAGTATATACTAAAAATTCTTTAGGTCAAAGAAGCTCAGAGAAATTCTCCACAGGCACTCAGGTAGATATTTTTAAATGTCCAGGAAGCTCGTTTAAATGGTCTGAAGGCTTTAAAATATCCTTTCTGAAATTGAAATAAGAATACGATCATAAATAATAAGCAAAGAGGCTATCTCAATAGAGTAGCCGACACTCAAGGATCCTTTGTTAAGCTTTCGGATTAAAATTTAGAAGTAGATTTTTTTTTAATTTCATAGTTAACAGCCTAAAAAATAATAACTCGGAATCTACGGGTTTCGATGATTTCAGATATCTAACTTTTTTTTTTAATGCTTAAAATTGGAATTAATAGAACGTTTCTCGTAAATGGAATGAGATACGCCAAAAAAGACAACATTTTTGAATTCAACTAGAAAATTGTATATCAGTATATAAGTTATAATTACAAATAAGTATAATGAGAAAATTCATCAATTAAAAAAAGTGATAATAATTTGAAGAGAAATTTAAAAAGGGAGAGCGGATTAGCCACGACCAACTACTGTAAATAACTCTGCCCGCCCGGTACGTGACGAATACAAAAGGAACATTGTATTACCGTCGCACCACTCTTAAAAGGACCACTAAAAGGTTCTTGAAAAGGACCCAAATCTCTGAAACTCACCGATGATTGAAAACCCTACCTAAACTACCCAAGCTAGTGTTGTGTCCTAACCGCGCGCTCTACCGAATTCGCTATCAAAGCAATTGGATGTCGGTGACAAAATCTCAGGTAAAAATTTCAAGGCAAGGTCGTACCAAGTCGTATAGTGAGCCTCAACCAACTTCAAACTAAAAGTTGTTGAACTTAATTTGAACATACAATTTTTTATTTAGAAAAATGTTAGAATTGAATTTTACTTATATCAATTAAGGTTCGGTACTTTTTTTCTTAATATATTTAAAAATGTTATAAAATATCTAAAATTAATGAACAATAAACAAAAATGATCCATGAAATGCGCAGTTTTCAATTTATCCAACTCTTTTATTGTATAATACTCTCGTACTCAATTTTTAATGCAAAATAACATTTCTTAAACAATCATTTGAAATATGTGAAAAAGCGAAGTAAGTTTCAACTATTTAACAAGGCATTTAATACTGGCTGTTTTCAAATATTTAAAACGCTTAAAAACGACCCAAAGGTGATAAATGATAAAGAAAAGTTGCAAGTAAAAAAATGCTTCAATAACATCAATGACAAAAAATAATGGTTTGCTATACAAAAATTTTCATAAACCGCACAGTTTTCAATTTATCGAATTCTTTTCTTATACGTTTTTTACAAAGATTTAAATATGGAATTGCTTTCCTAAAACAACAATTGAAAATATGCAAAAAATAATTTACCTTTACTTATTTTACAAAGGGCTCAATACTTTTTTCTTTAAAAATTTAAATAAGAATTTTATTTATTTTATTTTATTATTTTATTTATTTTAAAATTTTTTAAATAAGAAATTCAAATAAATAATTTATGATATTTAAAAACCTTTGCAAAACGCACATTTTTCGATTTATGTAATCATTGTATAATACTTTTTAACTCAGTTTTTAATTTAAAATAACAATTCCTAAAAAATCATTAAAAAATGTTGAAAAAATTGACCGAAAGCTTAAATAGTACCTATTTAAAAAAGTGCGCGATCCTTCATTTTTTTCAAATATAAAATACTTCGAAATCAGAAGAAACAAGAATTCTGTAATCGGATGAAAAATATTTGTTTGCTTCCTCCTTGCATTCTCAATGAATTTATTTAAAACATTTTTAATTGTTCTTTTATAAAATGAAATGCATTCTTAATTAACTTTTTGAAAATGTTATCGAATTATTTTTTCTTAAATATTTTTCTTTAAAAACGCATAATATTTTTTTTAATTATCAATAAAATGTAATAATTGTATTTTTAAGCATTTTTTTAAAGCTTATAACTTTTGTGTGTGCTACCATATATTTATTTTTTTATTATTAACATAATAAAAAACAATTATGTAAGTATATGGGTGATTGCCAGCATGTTAATATTATTCAAAAAAACCTAAATCTATACTTATCTAATTATTTAAAACAGCAACATTATATGCGCGCTACAGAACGCGGGAAGCATTGCATTATCAATTAATACCATGAAAATATGAAACAAGATATTAACTATTTCAGATAGCAAGTAAGAATATAAAATTGAAAATGATTTTAAAAATCCCTGCTTAATAAAGGAATTTGTTTTTCATCAAGGAGAGATTAATTTAAAGTTAAAATATCTGTTGCCTAAAACTTATTTAGTTTAAATTAAAATAATACATGATCATTTTATATTTTGAAAACTATTTTTTTTACTTATAACTTTTATGAATTTTGCCATTTTTATGATTTTCAAACTGCTATTATCGAACGCGAAAATTGTGTGTAAACAAAATACAACTACGTCTTTCAACTCTAATTTAAATTAAATAAGGTTCACATAACAAAATTTTTAACTTTTTAAAAATCAATTTTAATCTAGCCGAATCCAAAAAATAATATTTTGTATTGAATGAAGAATTCCTGTATTTAGCAGGAATATATATATATATATTTTTTTTTCAAGTTTGGATGATTTTTTGTTACCTTGAACACTACACAAAAATAATTTCAGTGTGGCCGTTTCAATCGAAGAAAAAATACCCAGTCATTTTCCGATTCACAAAAATGTTTCACGGTTAAAAAATTCGAAATGGTTTAATTTTAAGTATATTAATACATACAATTAATGAGCGAAAAAAATATAGATGGAGTACATTCATAACCTTTTAATAATTTTGGGAGTGAAATGACTTAAGAGTCTTACATAATTATTTCAAAATAAAAAACACTTTTTTCAAATCTATTTAAAATTTTTTAGATCTGACCACCAAAAACTTACCGACGCAATAGACTTATTTTTAAAAATAGTTTTATGAATGATTTGATTTGTGTATCAGCCTAAAGTTAGTAGTTTATCAAAGTTGCAAATTCCTATCTACATTTGCATAAATAAAATTGATTATGTGCACCAATGTTTTGAATTTTATAAATATTATTGGATTTCAAAATAATTTTTAGCAGCGAAGAGAACCAACTTCATACCATGACAACTTATCGATTATTATATTTAATAAGATACTTATGCAGTAAGAGGTAAATTAATTTAGACCAATATATTAATTTTCATAGTATGTGTGCGATGTCCATTGTATCAAGTCTACAGTTCTTATGTTGAAAAAACTGATGTGTTTCTATCCTAATAACATAGGTATCTTCGAAGTAAATCTGACATTCATTTTGAATTAATAATTATTTGAAGAAAAATATTCAAGCATTATTCTAAGAGAAATTATCTCTTCGCTGAACACATTAATTTTCTCGTCTCAAGAACATGAACATTGTTTCAATTAAAATAGTTGTCAAAATAAGTATATGAATTTATTTGGATCAAGGAACATTTTGTTAGAGTTTTAGATACTTATCATGAGAATATAATATTCTTAATTCAATATTTTATTAATCTTCATGCAAATAAGTTTAATGGAACAAATTAACTCAATAACTTCTTGCTTAGCGTAAGTATATTGTTCATTCAAATAGTTGTCCTGATTCTATTATTTTCTTGATTGAAGAAAATCGGTCCATTGTAAAAAGAAAATACTTGCTTCTTTCAAGTAGAATCAGCCAAGTAAATTAGCCCACTTGATTTAATGCAATTTTTTTTTCAGTGTAGGATTTTATATAAGGATCCTATAAGTGACCTATATAGGATCCTATATAGGGTTACTTATATAGGTCAGTATAGGTGTCACCTATAGGAAATGAATCAGCTTCCTGCATAGGATCCTTTATAGAATCCTAAATGATTTTATGGTGATAATATGGGTTCCTTCTTCCTACGTACGTTAGAATCCATATGAGAATCTATACAGGTGCCTACTATTAGGCAATCGCACAGTCAAAAATAACTACTGCGCAGCTGTATAGAAAACTACTGCGCAACACTTCCGGTTCATCATCTGTCCTATATGGGTCACTAATAGGATTCTATATAGTATCCTATGCACACGCAGAAAAAAGAAATGTAATATTTACTAATTAAGAATTGTAAAGGGTTACTTGTAACCGTAACAGTGTAAACTTCTCTTAATAAGAGGGTGAAAATGTCAAAATCACTTATCATTTCGTAAATGTAACAATGAAATTAAGGTTAATTCAACGGTTATCCTTCAGTAAAATAAACCTCTATTCCCTCGTATTACATACTGAACGACATGTAAAACCCACTGAACCGAGATTACAATAGTAGTGCAGTGGACATTACCGAAAGATCGGTACATGCTACCGCTCCGATCGGTTTATTTAACTCGCCCCTAAAGTCGCAACGCAACCTATCCGCGCGAAGCACTGGGTGAATTCACGACGCTATCGGCAATGAATGGATTGCATCACCTAAAAAACATTACTTTTTGACATTTCTGTGACAGTCGTCACATTATTCCATATTCCCACTTTGCAAGGAAGGGGTTTTATAAAAATAATACAATTTTGGATGGTACAACTTATTCACAGATTGAGTACACTTGCGAGTTTATTGGAGCAAGACGTGTTTTTGTTCCGTGATTGTTTCATCTGACATATAGATATGATGTGAATACTAGAACTTTTGTTGTGTGCCGCGATGGCATGGTTGCGTATTCAGAAGTCGTTCTCCAAGTCACCACACGCAGTTACAAATGCATTTCAAAATTATTTTACAGATTGCAACTCGTATTATAGTGTAGCGGTTAAGACTGTTGACTTGTCTGCTTAGGTTTATGCGTTCCCCCCCGTTGCGTGCGAAATTTTAATTGTATTATAAGCATTATAACTTACAAATAACGATTAATTATAAGTATATCCGAAAATATTTACGAGAAATAACCGTGCGCTTATTTATTAATTACTTTTTTAGCAATGCTTTTTCACAATTTATAGTGCTGTCTTAACTGTAGTCTACGCCGATAACATAATTCAGATCTCTTTATATTATTCGTTAAAAAGTGACATGATAATTCGTAATTGCAGGATCCAGGATCTGTACAGAATAGCGACTGGATCGGTAAAATCTACTGATCCGCAGGTCAGCACCTCTTGAGAGTCGGTACTAGTAACCATCATTGATAGTCATACTTATTTTTCTATAATTGTAACGTTTACTGAACTGCCATGTTGTCCATATACGTACTAGGAAGATCGGTAGATTTAACTTGGTTTTCAGGAAAATGCTAGATTCTTTTTTCTGCGTGCAGGATGCTGTTTTATTTCTTATAGGTGTCTCCTATACTGACCAATATAGGTGACCCTATATAGGATCCTATATAGGTAACTAATACGATCCTCATATAGAATCTTATTAGTGACCTAGATAGGTATTTGCAATAGGGTAACACTCTAGACCACCTGCAGTTTTGTAGCTAGGCAGAGGCCCGAGTACTATGTTCACCATGAGTAAATTCACGGTGACCGTTTGCTACTTCCCAGGCCCAAGAAATGCATCAACCTTCAATTAATTGTAATAAAACAAGAACCAGGCCACTTTTCGAAAAAAGCTCTGTGTACAGGCTTGTATTTAGGCATTTATATTCTGTGTTTGAAATATGAAATCATACAATTCATAATTGTATAGGAGAAAAGCTTGTCAAAGTAATACATGGGCTAATTTTCGAGCCTGAGGAAGCGCCTTAAACGAAAATTGTGTTTTCAATTTATTGAAGGTAACGTCTAGCAACTCCGATCGGCTTTAAAAGGGATTAGAATCTTATTATTATCGCCACCCGGATTATAAGTTATTATAAAAAAATTGAATGCACTCCGGTAAACAGTCGATTACCAAAAATGCACTTGCAAATAATTCGTTATATTAAGCGATATGTGGCGCCCCCAGCAGCCAGAAAAGAATCATTTTTAGTATCAAAACAACTGATTCAAAGGTTTGCTATCAAATTCGATAAACATGTAATCGTCATGATGACATTTATACTTAATTTATCTGATTTTCTAAAATTTATGGATGATTTATCGCTGAGAGTCGATAAACAACTGAGAATATATACTGAAGATTCTCAGGCTCTGAGAAGCTCTGAGAAATTCTCCGCAGAACTCAGGTGGATATTTTTAAAGATCCAGGTAGCTCGTTTAAATGGTCTCAAGGATTTAAAATGTCCTTCTTGAAATTGAAAATAAGAATGCGATCATAAGTAACAAGCAGAAAGGCTGAAATTGAAATAAGAATTCGATCATAAATAAAAAACAGAGAGGTTATCTCAATAGAGAAGCCGGCACTCACTAAGTATCCTTTGCTAAGCTTTCGGGTAAAAATTTAGTAATAGATTTTTTAAATTTCAAAGTTAACAGCCTAAACCATAATAATTCGGAATCTACCGGTTTCAATTATTGCAGATATCTAACTTTTTTTAATAATCGCTGGGGGGGGGGGGTATATAAATTATATTGACACTCAAAAATAAATTTTGTAAAAATTGTTGATATAAGTTGTTGGCTTTAGAGCCAGGTGAATTTAAACTAATTAAGTTGTTTCAAACGTTTCGGTGTACAATGTTGGTCCTCGTCAGTGAGTTTTATTAAATATTTGAAAAGTACACAATATCTTGTAGGTACGCAGTTTTACAATTGGAAGCATTATTTTTTTATTAATATCTAAGTTGTGAACTAATAAAAAATTAAAATTCCTTAGTTGATAAGAAGTTTAGTTTAATTACATATACCTCACTGACAAAATAATTGGTAAAGAACTTTTTCCAATTGAAAATTTTCTCATTAAATAAAAAATTGATGACAAAACTTTTTCGAGTACATTGGTATTGTTTTCTTATCAATTGCACGTCGTTGAAATAAAATAATGTTTTAAGATTACTTCAATATTTATGAATAGTTCTTAATAAACTGAAACAAAATTTAAATTTAAAACTAAGGAATTTTCATTTTTTATTAGTTTACAACTAAGTTATTAATAAAAAAATAATGCTTCCATCTGTAAAACTGCATACCTGCAAGATATTGTGTATTTTTCACAGATTTAATAAAGCTCACTGATGAGGACCACCATTGTGTGCCGAAACATTTGAAACAACTTAATTAATTTCAATTCACCTGACCCTAAAGCGACAACTTACATCAACAATTTTCTACGCCATTTTTTTATTGATTAAAATTGGAATGAATATAAGGTATCTCGTAAATGGAATAAGATACGCCAGAACAGACAATATTTTTTTAATCCACTCCAAAATAGGATATAAATATATAAGCTATAATGATTAAATATGTATAATAAGAAAATTCATCAATTATAAAAAAGTGTTAATAATTTGAAGACAAATTTAAAAAGGGAGACGGGTTGGTGAGGGCCAACTACTGTGAATAACTCCCCTGGCAGACCGAAGGAACCGAAAGAAGCCTCTACAAAGTACCCTTAAGGCCCTTTATTAGAATGGCAATCGCGTCCGAATTTTGAGGCCATACGTTTGACTATTTTTGTCTGATTTTTTGCATACCTCCTCTAAATAATCATATCTCAAATCAAGCAAAGCCGTTTTTTCAATAAAATGTTTATATTTTGTTTAGTAATCAAAATAGAGAAAAATAGCAGTGACACGCAATGAGAGCTGTAAATGCATGTCTGTATTAAGCCTGCTCACCCTCGTCAAACTCAAGTCAGTAGACTCCCCGCAGGGTGATGAATGACACGAAACAAATGATTTCGGCCAGTTAGAAAAATTGACATTATGAAATCATTTATTAATTCAATTTTAATTAACAGAATTAAATTATTTATATAATTACAACAAATTAAAAAAAATGAAAATCGGTTAATATTTGCAGTAATAACGTAGTAGTTTGTAAAAAAAACGAGTATTCTGATTTGAATTTGTAAGCTGCACGGTTGAATATTTTTTACTCATTTGCATACGTCATCTTAATTCTTATATCTTGAAGCACGCAGAGCCGATTTTTGAATAAAATCATTACATTATAGATTATAATCTAGATTATACGCGCCGTATATGCATATACAGCTAATACTCCAGGTAGAAGTATACCAACGGCCCAGTACTGGGCCGGTACAGCCTGCCGGAGTTCCAGTACTGGCTGGCTGTACTGTGCCAGTACTCGCTTGTAATGCCTGGCGGTACTGGCGTGCCGGCACTGGCGCAGTACTGCCTGACAGTACTGGGATAGTACTGGCAAACCGCTGGCGTACGAAAATGCTGGAGTTAATTTTAAAAATGATAATAAATTATTTAATGGTTTTTAAGACAATCCATTCATTATCATACGACTGCATATCATCCAAATATTATTTATAATTACAAAAATATAATTTTCAAACTATTTGTTTAATTTTAACACCCACTATTTGTATAATCTAAAGATATAACAAAAAAGGTATTTAAAAAATAAATAATAATTGACTGCGAGTATTTGGTCAATATATGTTAATGGCACTGCTTAGAATGAATACATATATTACATATTTAAACATTATATTCACTGAGAAAACATACTTGTTGAAAATAACCAAAATTTTACCAAGTTGTATTGGCTAAAATTTTTTGATTAAAATTAGCAACCTACTTTGTTACGTTAGCCAACCTCATGCTGTTGCGGCAGCTAACCTGCTCGGTTACTGTGACCAATGTAATTAGCTGTCGCAACCGAGTGTCTCTGCTACGCGAACTAACCTAATCGGTTACAGTGACCAATGCACTTGGCTGTCGCAACCGAGTGTCTCTGCTACGCCAACTAACCTAATCGGTTACATTAACCATTGCACTTGGCTGTCGCAGCCGACTGTCTCTGCTACGCTAACTTACCTACTCAGTTTCAGTAATCAATGTACTTGGCTGTCGCAACCGACTGCATTCTCACTGCATTCATTGTAATGATATTCTATAATAGCAATCTAAAAATAATTATATACCTCATAATAATGTTTGTTGCTTAAAAATAATTAATTATGCACTACAAACATCAACTTATTTATTCAAACATTTTCGTGTCATAAATAATAATTTTCCGATTAAGGGGCATGTAATATTTTGTCGTGTTGTCAATCGGGTACAGTTCAGTAAAAAAAAAAGAATTCCAAGATACAATAAAATTCCATCACGGACGTCCCTCGACTGTTTTTTAAGGCATAATAACAAACAAAGTTTATTGCGTTAAATAAATATTTTATGCATGTGCATTATTTTGAGGTTAGGGTCGTTTTTCAGCGCTCTAGAATAATTATGGGAGAGAATTGTAACACAACACATTTCACATAACTATTTTTGGACGCGCAACTGATTTCTACCAATCACTACCAAAAAAGAATGGAGTCGAAGCGAAATGACGCTAACAACGATGCTAGCGATGACTCCTTTCTTAACTGCGCAGACAACAGTCCCTTCGACTGTCCTTACTGCGACACCTGCGCAATTCTGCTAAAATTACATCTCTACTCGGTTAAAAACTCGCAACTCAACTTGGTTCACTTTTATCAAGTTCGAAAGCACTTGGTTAAAACTTATCAACTTCAATTTGTTAGATTCAGCTACTAAGAATGTTAAAAAAGAACCCAGTAAATTTGATTGATTAAAAACAGACAATATCCTTGAGAAAAAATAACAAGCATATTGGTTGTGTGAAAAGTGATTGGTTTGCTTGTGAAAATATAACTACTAGGTGCAGCTTGGTTAAAATTTATCACGAAGAATTTGTTTGCTTTTAACCTAAAAAACCGTTTTCTTTTAGCAAAGAACTACTCATTCAAATTTTGCAGAGTCAAACTCGGTTCTGAGAACCAAGTAGTGTGTTATTTTTTACCATTTGACTTTAATCGTTTTAGCTCGGCTGTGATAGCAACCAGCACATGATTACTTACAACCATTACTCTGTTCTTTTTAAATAATATGTCTTTAACCGAGCTATTAATCCAGCTCGGTTAACGGTTCGTTTTCTCAGTGTTACAAATAAAATTTCTAACGCTAAGGGGGACCTACGCTACAGTTCAGAAAAGTTAAAGTATCAAATTTTAAGTACTCTTTTTCTAATTATTTATTATTATACGACGTTATGTAAATGTAAAATACACGAACTTCTAATAGGAATATTAATAAAATAATTATTAAATAAATAATTTAAATCAACTACAATTTTTCTTCGCGTGATATTTTGTTTTTTCCCGTTTTAGACTATTTTACAATTTTTTATAAAGAGAGGAAATGTAATTTTTTATGAACATTAAAAATTTTCAACGACGGGACTCAGAAATTCAATTGTGAACGTTGAAAATTTCTTAATGATAAAAGTTTTTTGACTTTCGTGTAAGGTTTGGTTTTTAGGTGTTTTATACTGTTTTACAACGTTTAAGATTGATATAAAATGTCATTTTTTTCTGAACATTTGCAATTTTCCATAAAGATGGAACTTAGAATTTTTTTCTTACAAAAAAGTTCGAATTTCAAAAAATTGTCTTCGAATTTTTGTCACAAAATGCATGATTTGAAAGTCTGAACTTATGAAGCCTTAAAATTTGTGGTGTGAAAAAGATATTCACCCAATATATTTTCACGCGTGGAACATCCATGCGGACATACGCATCCATTTTTTAATGAAATCAGAGAAAGTAATTAAGTTATAAACAAAGTTCAACAATTTTATTATTGCCAATCAGCGCCCGGCCAGCTACCGTCTGAACATACGATCATAAGATTTGTCCGATCAGAGCCCTGTCAGCCCTCGACTGGGGGTTTGACATAAATTTTGTTCAGCGAGTCCCCGACCAGCGCACGGCTAGGCTCTTAAAAAACAAACATAGCCCGGCCAGTCCACGACCAGAAACCTTGTTGTACCAGAGCTAACCCGGGCTATTTCCACACGGATAACACTGCGCGTTATTACTACTGTTGTTTCCTTTCTCATTGTTAAAAAAATATAAACATTTTATCGAAAAAATATATCTGCTAAATATTAAAAAAAAATTACTTTGACCATTCGTTGTTTGTGTCATCAGTTGCAGTAAATAGTATTTTTTATGATGAACAGGAAAAACATTGTTTAAACAAATGATTTGTTTTAAATGACTAAATATCCTGAAGAAAATAAGCTTTCAGAATTCCAACGACTTACGGGGGCAAACAATTGTGAAAATAAATAATAATTGTTTAAACAAGTCGGACTAAATTCCCTAAAGACGTCCATAATTCCTGCACACGTTAAATAATTTTCCTGAATATTTTATTCATTTGTTGGTAATCATATAAATAAATTGATTTTGCACATAGAAACTAAATGAGTCCACGGTTTCATAATAACAGGTTTTGTGACAGACCGTTATCTCATAATAATAAAAGTGTAAATTTGTTGTTATTACGGATATGAGAATGACAGTCGCGTCTCAATTTTGAGCCCGCACGGTTGAATATTTTTGTCTAATTTTTTGCATACCACATCTAAACAACCATATCTTGAAGGAGGCAGAGTCATTTGTTTAATGAAATGTTTATATTTTGTTTAATAATAAAAAAGGGAAGAACAGCAATACTAGCACGCAGTGTTAGCTGTGTATGCATTTTCGGCGCGTATTTATACACACCGAGGCCGCATTTAAGGCCGCACGTTTAAATAGTGTTGTCTGATTGTTTGCATACCTCATCTACATAACTATACCTCAAATCAAGCAGATCCTCGTCCAACTCAAATCAGAAGACTCCCCGCAGGATGATGAATGGCACGGAACGAACGAATGCCGGGCATTGTTACGAGATTTCGGCCAATTAGAAAAACTGACATTATGAAATAATTTATTAATTCAATTTTAATTAACAGAATTAATTAATTTATATAATTACAAGAAATTAAGAAAAGGTTAATTGAAATCGGTTAATATTTGCAGTAATAAAGTGAATCTTCATATTTTGTGCATTTACACCACAGTTTTTTAACAAATTCAGGCTAAAGACGGTATGTTTTAGAATTTTTTCCAAATACATAATCCTTAATTCATAAGTACTTGTTTTCAAGTTATTTGTGTATAGGTCTGACTTTTACTAATATTTTATAGCTTATCCATATAAGTTAAGTCATTTTCTGCAGGATATTTAGTGCTTTGTAAAAAAAAACAAGTATTCGGTTCTGAATTTATAGGCCGCACGGTTCAATATATTTGACAGATTTCTTCCATATGCCTTCTATATACTCAGATCTTGAAGCACGCACAGCCGATTTTTTAATAAAATCATTATATTATAGATTATAATGTAGACTATACGCGCCGAAAATGTATATACAGCTAACACTGCGTTTGACTACTACAGTCTGTCAAGTTAAAGCGTGGGTGGCTTTACTCGCAGTCGGTAAGGTGTATCGACATGATTTTGGTGTCAAAATATTAAGAAGAGCTCCC
>NC_046663.1:132350200-132363026 GCF_010883055.1 Belonocnema kinseyi
AAGAGGGAGCTCTTCTTAATATTTTGACACCAAAATCATGTCGATACACCTTACCGACTGCGAGTAAAGCCACCCACGCTTTAACTTGACAGACTGTACTGTTCTTCCCTTTTTGATTATTAAACAAAATATAAACATTTCATCGAAAAAATAACTCTGCTTGCTTCAAGATATGGTTATTTAGATCAGGCATGCAAAAAATTAGAGAAAAAATATTCAACCGTGCGGGCTCAAAATTCAAACGCGATTGTCATTCTGATTTCCGTAATAACGACAAACAATGACACTTTCATTATTATAAGATAACAGTCTGTTACACAAAATGTCATTATGAATTCGTGGGTTCTTTTATTTTTTATGTGAAAACTCAATTTATTTATATAATTACAAACGAATGAATAAGCGATTCCGGAAAATTGTTACGTGTGCAGGAATAATGAAAGTCTTTAGGGAATTTAGTCGGACTTGTTTAAAAAATTATTAATTATTTTCACAATTATTTCCCCATGTAAGTCGTAGGAATTGTGACAGCTTATTTTCTTCAGGATATTTAGTACTCAAAAAAATCATTTGTTTAAGCAATTTTTTTCCAGAAATAGTAAAAAAAATATTATTTACTGCAATTGATCACACAATCAACGAATTGTAAAAGTACCTTCTTTAAGATATTTAGCAATGGAGTACTTCGAGAAGAAATAATAATTGTTTAAACAAGTTAGACTAAATTCCTTAAAGACATCCATTGTTCCTGCACACGTTAACCAATTTTCCTGAATATTTTATTCACTTGTTTGTAATTATATAAATAAATTGATTTTGCACATAAAAATTTAATTAACTCACGATTTCATAATGACATTTTTCGTAACAGAACGTTATCTCATAACAATGAATGTGCCATTTTGTAGTTACCTAGTAATAACCGCTGAATAATAATTTATTTAAACGTGCTAAAAAATTCATTTAAGAAATCTATTTAAATGTATGAATTAAAATAATTTTAACTCTAGAGAGGCGGACTTGAATTGACTAAGATTGCATTTTCAAAACTTATATTACATGTGAAGAAATTAAAACAATTAATTACACATATTTTGTGAGCTTATAGGAAGGAATTCAAAAATCTCAAAATAAGAATACTTTTGGGGAATAGAAGAAATCTCTTTGAGTTGTATCTGTCGGTACAATCGAGAGGAATTAAATATATTGAAAACACGTTCCCTTTTCGGGAATAACAGGGTGCTATCTCGGGGAGTCTCCTATCGGAATGGTTGAGCAACTTGTGGCCAGGTGTGGTGCTCGACTTTGCTTACGCGAAGGAATAGTCTAAAAGCAGAGGCCGTTTTTGACGAGTTATTAGATAACGATTCTACCACTATTTTTCTGATTGTTGAGAATATACTGATCACCAAATGTGGCTTCTCCAGGGGTAGTCCCGGGGAGAAGGTATTTAATTACTCATTCGAAGTTGTAAACAAAATTATTAAAATAAGTCATAAGGTAACGGCTTAATCTTTCTGTGTTGAATGTCAAGATAATTAGAAAATGTTCCGTGCAATTGGCAGAACAATAGGCCGGTGCGGAAAGGGGGGCAGAACGATCTAGAGGTGTAAAAGAATATGTCATTTTAAAGTTATTTTCTAAAACCAAAATTTTTTATATAACATTCTACTAATTATTCAAAACACATATTCGAAGAGGCAGAACAAAATCTCGGGGATAACATCCTGGCAGAACATCGGGAACTTCCCGGTTTTGACATTGGTCATAGTGCGTCGGTTGACGGCCCTGATACTGCGAGCCAACGCACAATAACCAATGTCAAAACCGGGCAGTTTGCGATGTTTTGTAAGGATGTTTTCCCTGAGATTTCGTTCTGCCTCTTCGAATATATGTTTTGAATAACGAGTAGAATGTTATATAAAAAATTTGGGTATTAGAAAATAACTTTAAAATGACATATTATTCTATACCTCTGGATCGTTCTGCCACCCCCCCTACCGCATCGGCCTATTGTTCTGCCAATTGCACAGAACATTGTCTAATTGTCTCCACATTCAACGCAGAAAGATTCAGCCGTTACCCTATGACTTATTTTCATAATTTTTTTTACAACTTCGAATGAGTAAATAAACACCTTCTGCCCAGGACTACCCCTGGAGAAGCCACATTTCGTGATCAGTATATTCTCAACAATCAGGAAAATAGTGGCAGAATCGTTACCTAATAACTCGCCAAAAACGGCCTCAGCTCTCCGACTAGAAAGGAAAATAGGGTGAACCTCGAAGCCTTGCAATGCGCAACGCGAAACTTAAAGGCGCGCTTCTTGGTTTCCGAGGGAACTCGCAGCGAGTCTGGACGCTACTCGAATCCTCTGCATGAAGAAGCTCGCCGCGAGCTTCGCGAGCCTTGCCGAGAACAGGCTTAGCCAGGGGTGGAGTTTGGGCCCCCGAAACTAAGTTTTTTCATTATTTAATTACCTTTTCCCCCACTCTTTGCCTCTACATAAATCCCAAGCCCCCGTCGGAAAAAAATCGAAGCCCCTCCCCAAAGAATCCTGGCTATGTCGCTGGCCGAGGAAATTGCACAATCATTTTCTTAAACATTTTATTCCAAGTTACCAGTATCTTTGTACTGACATGAAATAATGACCAAATTTGGACAGCAACGAACAAACAAAAACAAAAAATACTATTGTAATCTGAAAAAAAACCAAAAAAAAATTTCAGACAAAAATAAAAAAGAGGAAGGAAAAATGAGAAGGCAGCGTAACACATCCTCTTCCTTTTCTTTTTCTTCCTTTGAATGTTGTTTTATTGCTATTTGATGATAATAAAAATAAAAAAGACAAAAGAAAGAAAAAGAGGAGGAATGGAATGTGGTTGTCTGCCTTCTCATTTCTCCTTCTTCTTTTTCATTTTTGTCTAAATTTTTTTTATTGGCTTTTTCAGATTACAGTAGGATTTTTTGTTTTTGTCTGTTCGTTGTTGTCCCAAATTGGTCTTTGGATTCTTGTTTTTTTAACAGGAGTTTGCATCAAAAAAGTTAATTTTAATCCGACAACAGCGAATTTTGCAACAAAACAATTATATTTACAAGCAAAGTAATGATTCTTTAATGAAGAAGATTTATTTTCTAGAAACAAATTAGTTTAATTTTTCATATAATTCAGTTGTGAGCGTTCATGTGAATGGAATAAAAAAAATTATTTTTCTAATTTTTGTTTTTCTGAAATCAATTAGAAGGCCAAAAAATAATATTTTGCCGGCAAGGATTGTCGAATACAAATGTTTTTAAACAGTTACCTGTCCTTACATATCAGCCTTTATTCAAACCTACCTTGTTAAAGTTTGATTGTCGATATTTAACCAAATAAAAAGTCGCACAGTGGGAAAAAAGCACCTTTTTTGGACAAAAATCGACCGACAGTGCAATTATTAACGGATTTCGATGGTTTTTTTAGAAATGACCGTAAGGCTTTCAGTTATAACAAGTAACTGCGGATATTTTAATTCGACTTAACGTAAATTTTTTATTTAACAACAAAGTTACAACTTTTTGTTGCTAAACTTTTCCGTGATACCATTTTTTCTAAGACTTTCCAATTCATTAAAAAAGGTCATAAATCAATTAAATAAGTAACCAAAAATAATGTCCAGTGGGTTAGAGTAACTACAAAAATTGTTAATAATGTTATAAACAAATTAATTCACGAAAGTCATTTTTTCGTGATTCGCAATGATTAGCTAATTTTAACCCATAGCTTTTGTATAAAGTATCACAGATAATGATGTGCGCTTACAATAGGCTAGGAATAGATAATAATTGCCAATTATTTAAACAATTTTTATAAACAAATGCACATTTTGACCATTTTTTCATGAATTTAAAATTTATAATATTAATTTAATTTAATTTAATTTATAATATTAATGCTACGTCTTCTCTTGATGAAAGTCAGTTAATGGCTATAAGAAAAAAATTGATGGACTCTTTTATGCGTTTGTGTAATAGAAAATGGAAAAGTGTCTGTAGGAAAAAAGCATTGTTTGTTGAAAATCATGCTGTATTCTTAGAAGCAGAGTTCAAGGTACCTTTTCCTTTCCCATCTATCCAAACAAAAGGTTTGACTAATGTTCTAAAGAGAGGAAGACCACGATTATCATTTGAAGATGGATCTGAAAAGACGAAGAAAAGGCGCGTCCAAGAACTTTCTTCAAATTATAGCAAGGAAGAATTATCCAAAGCACTTTCATTGATCAAAAATGAGTCCGATAGCGAATCTGGGACGCAGTTTCGTAAGGAAGATGATGGGGAGAATAAATTGCAAAGGATCTTAGCGATGTACGTGGATTTAGGTATGTCGAAGAGGAAATACGAAAAGCTAAGAAAGTACAATGAAAAAATAACTGGCAATGATTCATATTCGCCATATTTAAAGATCTCCGAAGTGAAAAAAGCTTGTTATCCAAGAAACGGTGAGCATATACAGACATCTAATTTAGGAGCAAGTGTCCATTTCATAAGTTTACTGGGTCATACAGTTTAGCGAATTATGTTGCAAATGGAAAAAGATGATCTCGCTAATCTTTTTGGTAAAAAACTAGTGCTCTTTGAAAAGTGGGGTATGAACGGGGCTTCTGCGCATCAGATGATCCGGCAAAAGTGGTCAAAGAAGAGTGACGATGTGGATGCAAACGATGAATCTTATAACAGTGATTATGAGAGTGAAGAAAACATCAGCTATCACAAGAGCCTTTTCACGGATAAATCTTTCTTTTTGATTTCCTTCGTCCCTCTTCAATTAAAAGCAGATGATGATATTATTTAGACGAACAAAACACCTTCATCTGTCAATTTCTGTAGGACAATTAAATTTCATTTCCTTAAAGAAACTGATTCTCTTGTAAAGAAAGAGTACAACTATCACATACAGCTGCTGGAAAAAGTTCGTACCTATTCCATTGGTGTCAGTGGAATGAGTGTTGATATCAGCTTTGACTTGAAGTGTACGATGATTGATGGAAAGGTATGTAATATTCTAACTGGACATAAAACATCTTCTCGCTGCAATATTTGTGGAGTTGGATCAAAACATGTTAACAACTTACCATATGTAGCTAAAATTCCATGCAATGAGGCACATTATAAATTTGATCTCTCGACGTTGCATGCCTGGATGCGTGTTCTGGAATATTTGTTACATGTTTCCTACAATATGGATTTTAAAAAGTTTTCCGCGAGAAAAAAGGAAAAATGGAAATGAAAAAATCAAGAAAGGAACGTATTCAGATACAATTAAGATCTAAACTGGGTTTAACAGTTGATGTGGTGAAGCAGGGTTATGGAACAACAAATACCGGATATGTTGCCCGTTCCTTTTTGGAAAAAGCTAAATCGGTTGCTAAAATAACCGGTTTGGATCAAGATCTGATAACCAGATTCTACGATATATTACTAGTTATAATGTACGGAAGGATAGTTAAGTGTGCGAAATTGAAGACTTACTGTTTGGAAACCGCTGATCTTTGCATAAATCTTTATCCTTGGTATAAAATGCCACCATCAGTATATAAGCTGCTTATTCACGGAAGTGATATAATTCAATCTTTTGAGCTACCAATTGGTTGGTATTCGGAAGAGTTGCAAGAGGGAAACAATTAGATCTTTAGAAAAGTTAGAGCTAATAACAGCAGAATGTCTGACAGACAAATAACGAACCTAGATGTTCTTCATCATCTTCTGCTCCATTCGGACCCTTTGATAAGCAGTTATAGAAAAGTAGAACCCATGAAGATGAAACATCTGTCAGAAATGGCTGAAAGCATGAAAATCTCCAAGGAGTGATCTCGATTCTTACTTACTGAAGCATAAATGCCTACCTAAAAACGGCCCTTTTCAGGGCCACATGAGTCATAAATGGCTGAAAGTATCACAATATTCAATGAGTGAGTTCGATTCTTACTTACTGAAGCACGAATGCCTACCTGAAAATGGCCCTTTTCAGGTCTACATAAGTCAAAAATGGCTGAGAATATTACAATCTTCAATAAGTGAGCTCGATTTTCACTCACTGAAGCACGAATGGCTATAAACAATATGACAGCAAGGATTATTTTGCAAGACATTTCAAATTGATTCCACAAAAAAATCAACCCTATACATGAAAAAAATGTTCAAATTGTGCATTTCTTTATGAACATTGTTTAAATAATTAACACTTTTCGATCACTATAAAAAATATTACAGCAAGGTGTCTTTGATAAGACATTTCAAGTTGATGCCGCAAAAAAATCAATCATATTCATGAAAAAATGGTCCAAATGTGCATTTGTTTATAAAAATTGTTTAAATAATTGGCAATTATTATCTACTCTTAACTTATTGCAAGCGCACATCATTGTCTGTGATACTTTATACAAAAGTTATGGATTAAAATAGCTAATCATTGCGAATCACGAAAAATTGACTTTTGTGAATTAATTTGTTTATAACATTATTAACAATTTTTGCAGTTACTCTAACCCACTGGAAATTATTTTTAGTTACTTATTTAATTGATTTATGACCTTTTTTAATGAATTTGAAAGGCTTAGAAAAAATGGTATCACGGAAAAGTTTAACAACAAAAAGTTGTAACTTTGTGGTTAAATAAAAAATTTACGTTAAGTCGAATTAAAATATCCGCAGTTACTTGTTATAACTGGAAGACTTACGGTCATTTCTAAAAAAAAAATCTGTTAAGAACTGCAATGTCGGTCGATTTTTGTCCAAAAAAGGTGCTTTATTTCTCACTGTGAGTCGGTGAGATTGTTTAGCAAGACTCCTAAAAACCACCATTACTATATACACCTGAAATGTCAAAAATTACATAAAAAAGTACATAAAAAATCCGCTTCTTTTTTCTACGAATGCTGGATTCAGTGAGAATGTTTGGCAGGACCCCTAAAAAACCACCCTTACGATTCTCACACCTACAATGTTCAAAATTACAAGCTTGATTGTCGATATTTAAAAATATAAAAACATCAAAAATCCTCTTTTAACATTCTCATTCGTACTGTGAAGGTATTAGGCTTATGCGAAAAATGACTTTCGAAAATTTAATCAAATGTCCACGTACGCTAAACAGCCATTTCTGATAACAATTCAAAAAGTTAAAGCTTTTCCAAAATTTTTGAGACAGCTTTTTTCAAAAATTCAAAATTCTATCGACAGTTATTTATAGCACACAAAAATATGCACAATTTATTCATATGGCTTGTTTGTATAAAATCAAAATTACAGAAGTTATAGGATTTTCAAAATCCAAAAAACCAAACGAAAATTGACATTTGAAGTCAAAAAAAGCGTGATATGGAAAAACGTGAAAAAGAGAAAAACGTTATTTTTCCAAGGCCCTACATTATTCTTTTATTAGCTCTTTGAATTTTGTTTAAAAAAATCGAAAATTCAAATGTTGATCACAAAAAAAATTGCATTCTCATCCATAATGAGAAGGTATTAGTTTCATGCAAAAAATGACTTTTGCGAATTTCATCCAATGTCGATGTTTTGAGGCCCCCTGAGTCAGAAAAACAAATTTTTACGTCGGTGTCTGTCTGTCCGGCGTGATCGTTGTTGATACAATTTTAGATAACAACTAACTAAGTTAAAACAAAGCAAAATACGAAAAGAGATAGATCGACAAAAATTTTGGAACTAAAAGAGATCTACAAATTTGTCATGAATCACTTTTTTTTATAGGATGAGTAGTTTTTGTTTTCTTCATGAAAAACAAAATTGAGAATCAAAACATTTAATTGTGTAAAAACGATACAAACTACGAGAATAAATGAGACAACATTTATTCAACGAACAAGGATTTACAAATTTTCTAAGAATATTTTTATTTTATTGACATGAAGCCTAATTTTTCTTTATTCGTAAAAAACAAAATTAAACATAATGAATCTCTGTAGAAACAAGGCAATAAGAATCAGTATGTTTTAATTTCCATGCATATTATACATTGTAATGATGTCAATTATTTATTGGAATGTCACATGTTTTAGCTTAGCTAAGAATATAATTTAATGCAAAATAAGAAACGAATATTAAAGTAAACACGATAAATACAATTTGCACTTTATTTTGGAATGTCTTAATAAGCAATCCCAGGCAGAGTTACATAAAAATTTATTATATTTAATATAAAAGTGTTGAGCATAATGAAGAGAAGTTTTTTTGTGTGGACAAAATGGAGTTGGTTTTCACGAATCGAATAAAATATAAGAAAATTTATTTTTCTCTTCTCTTCACCCGAGTCGAAATTTAGGCCCTACTTTGAGGCCGTATCTCCTACCTTCGTAGGAGCTGGAATCTGTAAAGTAGATTCGAAATAAGCCGAAGTCGGCCGTTTTTCCACGTTTAGCGTCAAAGTAGGGTCTGTCTTTAAAATAAATTAAGACCCTCTTTAAAAGCTCAAAATACTACTGTATTTTTGATAAAATAATATCAAGTGATATAATTGTCAAGGATATTCGCAGTTATTTTTTTATACATATTGTTAATAAAATTTGTTAATTATGAGTTTAAAGCATAGTGCACTGAAAAATCCACAAGTACTAAGAAACGAACCCGAGATCGCACGCACGCACTGAGTATTTACTAACCGATTCAGCTATAACGGAACGCGTTAGAAAGTCTTCTATAAAAATCATTAGCACTTGTCCAATAGTTCAAGATGAAATTTTCAATAAATTCCCAATTGAAAACACTGCCATCGAAAAAAAGAATGTTTCCGTCCACAGGCGCCCTAAAAATGTATTTGTTAAGAAAAATAACTAAAATTTATCAACTCATCATGAATATTAATGCCCTCGGGCGATCTTTTCCGACATCGACACGATCCGACTCAATCCCAGCCTGCGGTATCGGTTTTGGATCGTGTTTCGGTTTTAGCTCGACTCGACTTTGGTTTGGGAAGTCGATATATCGGCTCGGGATCGGGTCGGGTTTTCGATTCTCTTTCGGCAAATGTGCTCTTGTCACTTGAACCTAGCGGAGAGGGAAATTCGTCAATGGGTTGACGTCCCACCTTCCCCCTGACTCCTACAAGCCCTGCTTAAACCGGTTATGGTTAGAGTGAAAATCCTGAAATATATTTTCCCCGTAGATAGTGGAAGATTTGTACTTTCGCTTAGAATTAAATAATTTGAAACATGGAAATGATATTATGCAGATTATAGAAACTACTTTCAATCTTCATTCAATTTAGAAATGTTTTTAATGAAAAATAATATATTTTTTAGTATGTAGCAATATTGCACTGTTTATTTAAAAGCAGCAAATATAAATAAGATATTGTTAAATAAACAATTTACAGCTGAATTGTCTTAAATAGGTTGCATTCTAATGATTCTTCAAAATTTCAGAGTGCAAATGTTTGGAAAACTAGTTGAACAAAACAAGAGAACTGTTGACTAACAGACGATATTGTTAGAAGACTCTTGAATTTTCAACCAAGAAAGATGAATTTTCTACCACAGCTAATAAATTGTCAATCCAAAAGACTAATTTTTAACAAAATAGTGAAATTTTCTATTAATTATATGAATTTTTAAGAATTTTGTTACACTTTCCTTCCTACAGTTGCATTTACAAACCAAATATGTAGAATAAATTCTTAATAAAAACTTCAATAGCTTAATTTTCAATAAAAAATGGAATGGTTAAATTGAGACTTAAAAAAGTAATATTTAACCTAAAAAAAGAGTTTTTAATAAAATATTGAAGCCCCTCAACCAATCAACTGAAATTTTAACTAAGTAGTACAACATTTAATGAAGTACTTTAATTTTATACATAAGAACTTAAGAAGACTCATTTTTCACCAAATACAGGAATTTTTAGACAAAGAGGTACATATTCAATCAAGAAGATGAGTTTCCTACCAGAAATGAAACAGTTATAAAGTTAGATTCGTAACGAATGTTTATTCGAAAATTTAAAAAGTTCAATATGTTGTTAGAAACGTTATTATTTAACCCAAACACATAAATCATGAAGAGAACAGTTTCAATTTTCAAACAAAAAAATTAATTTTCATTCAATTATGTCATTAAATTTTAAACTAAAATAGATAAATTTGCAATTAGAAACCTGCAGTTAACTTTTCATTGGAGAAAATTAATTATCAAAGGATAAAACGTGTTTTCAAGAATGTAGTTAAATTTTTAACCAAAAAGTCAATTTTTAAACTAATGTAGTTGAAATTTCCAAAGAAGAAACTAACTTTTGCCTTCAATAATGACTCTTCAACGTGAATACTTGAATTTTTAGTTATAAAACACATTTCTACCTTAAATAAACGGGTTTTCAACCAAACAGTTACATGTTTGATCAATATTAATATTATTTATAAGAATTATTTTTGAGAGAATAATTCACTGATTATTGTTCTCTTATCTTTGTTTTCTACAAAAATTGAATTTTTATCAACAAATGATACTTTAATTCCCAGGGAAAAAATGATTTCTCATTTTAAAAAAAACTAAAAACCCGAGTTTTCATCAACGTAGTTCATCTTCCAACCCAACTTCTGTCAACTAAACTCCAGAATTTTCTATCAGAAACATGAATTTCCAACCTAGTATTTGTATTTTTAATGTAAATGAAAAAGATAAATTTTGAATTAAAAACGGAATAGTTGAAATTTCAGTTTTAAAAATTAATTTACGACTACACAAGTAAATTAAAATAGTTCCATTCTCTTGAATGTTCTATTCATACACATTTATTTTATTGTACAGTGCGTGTAATTGCTCTAGCGTTTGAATGAAACAATTCTCAATGAGAGATGCGTTGAACTTTCATTTTAAACGCTTAGAATTCAAAAATGTTCCACTGTCAATATGTTTATATAATTTGTTCTTAAAATTAACTAATGGGAATGCATAACTAAATTTGTTGAATATAATATGAGCAAGATCAGATGAAAAAACGAGTTATTTTTGCTTGAAAACGCCGAAAATATGCTTTTGTTTATTTAATTTGTTCGTAAAATGAACAAATGTTAATTAATAACTACATTTCTTGAATATAATTTGAGCCAGATCAGATGAAAAAACGATTTATTTTTGCTTGATAACGCAAAAAATATGCATTTGTTTATATAATTTGTTCGTAAAATTAACAAATGTTAGTGCATGACAAAATTTGTTGAATATAATTTGAGCAAGATCAGATGAAAAAACGATTTATTGCTGATTGAGAACGGCAAAAATGTGCATTTGTTTACATAATTTCTTCTTAAAATTAACAAGTTTAAATGCATAACTAAATTTGTTAAATATAATTTAAGCAAGATCAGATGAAAAACGATTTATTTTTGCTTGAGAACGCCGAAAATATGCATTTGTTTATATAGTTTGTTCTTAAAATTAACAAATGTTAGTGCATGGCTAAATTTGTTAAATACAATTTGAGCAAGATCAGATGAAAAATGACTAAATTTGTTAAAACAAAGTAATATCTTGTAGCAAATGTAACAATTGCGGCACCTAATAGGAAAAATGTAAAGTTTTCAATTGACTGAAATTGTGATAAATTGGAGAAATTTATTCATGAAGGACCGCTCTCTCGCTCTCTCTATCTCTTTCTCTGCAAACTATTGGTAATTAATGATTTATTTAAAAAAATATTAAACCCCAAAAAACAGTTTCTTGAAAAAACGGAAAATTTTGTAACACTTTTCGTTGAAGCAATTAATTTTTAACCCAAAAACCAGTATTTTTATAAAGTAGTTAATCTTTTTACCCCAGACTTGAATTGTGTACTAAAGAAACAATTTCCTAAAAAATATTAACATATTTTCGACAAGAAGGTTAATTTTCCAAGAAATACTAAATTTTTGGACAAAAAAGAAGAATGATCAGCTGAATTAAAAAAATGTTTACTTTAAAAAATTAATTGTCATCAAATTAATTTTTAACACAATAGATTAATTTTTAGCCAAATAGTTCAAATATCAAATAAAAAGTCGAACATTAGGCCAAATAATTGATTTTCAAGCCAAATATTTTTACTAAATAGTTTAATTTTGAAGAAGAAAAAAAAACTATGAGTTTGAAAGAATTTGGTTGACTTTTTCATCTATCTTTTCTCCAATTATTATTTCTTATCTCCAATCAGTCGGAAAGGGAGGTAGTTTTGAAGTCTGCTCTTGTAATTATGAATCCTTTTCATGCTCATTTAGCATAGAATTATTCATGAAAAAATATATTTCTGTTCAGTCTTACATGAAAAGTAATAACATTTCGAAACGAAGAGATGAAATTTGAACTGGATAAATTTATAAATCACTTGAAAATATAATTTAAGAAGAAAAAAAAGAGTTTTCAACTGGAGATGAATTTTTGAAAAAAGTATATGAATTTTCAAGAAAATATATAAATAGATTAATCACGGATCATATGTAAAATAAAAATTTAAAAGTAAAGTTCAAGTAAAGCGCACAAATGATGTGACGTATTTAACTATAAAGCGCGTGACGCAGTGCCATCTAATGAAATGTATATTCTGCTTAGTGACGGAACCAGGGGAGGTTTTTAGAAACCCGTCTTCAACACCTCGAAATATTTTTCTGGGTTCGCCCCTGATTCTGCTATATGTCCTCCTTATGAAGTGAAAGTTGTTATAACTGAAGGAAAAGGCAAAAAACTAATTGATTGCCAATGTTCATGTGAAGATGGCCTATACGGTAAATTTAAACATTGTGTTCCTGCACTCATACACTTAGGTATGTTGTGGGTTTAAATGCAGTAAAGATATTAAATATTAATAA
>NC_046663.1:132363126-132365139 GCF_010883055.1 Belonocnema kinseyi
TGAAAAGTCCCGGGACGGTTAGATATTTCCTCAGGTAAAATATTTTTCAAAAAAGTGAAGGTCATTTCTGAAGTAAATTTCAACTAGGAATTCAATGGTGATCTTCATTTGGACCTTGAAATTGACTTTTATGGCTTTTTGAAGGTCAACTTTGTTTTTTTTTTTAAATGGAAACCCCCTTTTTTACATCTGCAATCGATAGAGCGAAAAATTCTACGTTCAGGTACGTACCCAAGTCATAGGTTAATTGTAACGTTCAAGGTCAGTTAGAGGTTATTTGAAATTAACAAAGTTTTCCAAGAGGTCAGTGCAATTCCTGAAGTAAATTTCAACGAGAAATTCATTTCCAAGCAGTTTACGTTATGTTTAGCATTACCCAGGATCAACGGCGTGGACGTAGTAAATTCTGTCCCCTTTGGGGTGCTTGATTAGTATGAGTTCCCTTGCCTCTCACGCTTCAGTGAAGATGTTCGAACTGAAAACCTTGAGCTTCTTGACAAAAAGCTATGCGATTGTAAAAATGAGTTACATCATTACGAATTATCTCCCTATCAATCAAAGTAGCCTGTTGCAGCATCTGATTCTGCAATTCGTCTAAGCCTTACGGTTGCGTTAAGTATATTTTGCTCTTTAAATAACCCCAAAGAAAATAGTCGAGAGGCGTCAGATCAGGAGATCTAGCAGGCGACTCGATTTCATCCAATCTTCCAATCCACCTCTGAGGGAACTGAGTATCCAAATATGCTCGAATCTTCCTACCGTAATGAGCCGCTGCTCCGTTCTGCTGGAACCAAATATTTTGAAAATTATTGCCTGTAATCTCCCTTATTCTCGGTAAAATTTGGTTTCTGAGAAGCTCTTATTATGCACGGGCATTGAGATTACCATCGATTAAGAAAGGGCCTATCAATGTATCATTCATGATACCGGCCCAAACATTAATCTTTTGTGGATATTGTGTGTGACTCTCCAATATCCAATCAGGATTTGTGTCGGACCAATATCTACAATTTTGCCTGTTAACTTCACCTTTTAAAGTGAAAGTAGATTCATCTGAAAATACTGTATTGTACAAGAAAAGAGGATCTCTATCAATTCTGTCCATCATAATTTCACAAAATTCAACCCGACGATCAGGATGGTCTTCATTGAGCTCTTGTACCAGATGAACTTTGTAAGGATGGAAATTAAGGCCTTTTAAAATATTTCGCACTGTCTCAGGAGCAGCGTGACGCTCATCACTAGCTCGACGTAAACTAAGGTGTGGGTTTTCAACAAATGCATGGGCTATGTCCATCTGCATCTCCTCAGATCCTGCAGATTGTGGCCGACCAGTTCTCTGAAGGTCCTTGATAGATCCATGATTCATAAAGCGCCTTACAGTTCTTTCAATTGTTGATTTTGAGACAGGATTTAACCCTTCTCCATTACGAAAAGTTCGATTAAAAAGCAAACAAACTTGATCATAAGATCGAACTCGATCTCCCCAACCGCGCATTATTAATACAGATACCTTCTCTCGTTCCGAAAGTTTAGCTTGCGCCATAATACTCTTTTAGCGAAAGATAGTAAGAATGTACTAATAATACGTAAATTTCGTTTCGATTCGTAATATTCGTATGGAAAAACGGTATAGGACTTATAGTATCGCCGTAGGTATTAACTTAGGTATCGAAAAAAGGTATACAATTGACCTATGACTTGAGTACGTACCTGAACGTAGAATTTTTCGCTTTATCAATTGCAGATGTAAAAAAGGGGGTTTCCATTTAAAACCAAAGTTGTCCTTTAAGAAGCCATTAAGGTCCACTTCAAGGTCAAAATGAAGATCACCATTGAATTCCTCGTTGAAATTTCCTTCAGGAATGACCTTCATTTTTTTGAAAAATATTTTACCTGAGGAAATATCCAACCTGGTCGTGCCACCGAGCCGCTTTCAGGATGTGACATCTATAAAGGATACTCTCCGAAGCAGACACAAACCTCTCATCCGACAGATTTGGTCTTCCGAAC
>NC_046663.1:132365239-132380323 GCF_010883055.1 Belonocnema kinseyi
TAACGTTTCGGAAAGCTGGAAAGGGTTCTATGATCGCTAAGTTTCAACTGATTCGAAGGTCTAAGGGGCCTGTTGCCATCACTTAAGTTCTCCGTTTCTTACAGCGTTTCAGTCAGTCTTTCAGAATAAAGTAAAGTGTGAGAACTTAGTGTATTTTTTCTAAACTAAAACTAGTATCTTTCTGCGCACATTTTTATCCCTGACTTAGTTTTATCCAAGAAGTTATTGGCCCAGACATCAAAGAGTTTGGTTTAGTATAAAGTGTAGAGAAATTACAGTTAAGAAAATTCAAGTAGAAAGTGTGTTTGTGTACATTAGGTGTTTTTCCAGGACACGGTGAAGGCAATTTAAGGATACAGTGCATGCGTGTGTACATCAGTCGATTTTTGCAGAGCTCAAGATTCTTTTTATTTGGTTTCGTACCTGGCAGACAGCAAAAACGGCAGACAGAGCGCGATTTCCTTTTTCAGTGGATAAGTTAAATAACGAAAATTATCACATATGGAAGTAAAAAAGGGAACTTTTATTAATCAAGGACAAATTATGGGACGTATTTTGTAAAGGCGCTCGAAATGCAGTGACTGAAGCATGAACTCAACGAAATGACCAAGCTCGTGCAAATATTGGGCTTTTAGTGGAGTATAATCAACTGATTCACATTAGGAGTGCCAATACTGTACGAGAGGTTTGGGACTCAATACAGTGTTATCATCAGAATGCACCTCTGTCGAGCAAGATAGTTTTGCTCAATCGGATATGTAGGTTAACGTTGTCTGAAGGTGGAAACATGGAAGATCACATTACAGAGATGTTGGATCTTGTACACAAATTCACGGCTCTTGGGGAGAAACTAAAGGACAGTCTAGTAGTTGCAATGCTACTGAGAAGTTTGCCAGATTCTCATAGCAACAAGATTATGGGAAAATTAAAAGTGATTGTCTTTTCTGTAAAAAATCTGGAAATTTTAAAAAGGATTGCAGCAAGTATCAAGCATGAAACGCTAGGAAAATAAGGTTACAGAGGATCAGACAAGTTTGTAACAAAAGAAAATACAAAATTTGTCAATGTACTAGAAATCTACGAGGTCAGTTATGGAGTGATAACTGCAAAGGCAAGAGAAATACTTGAATTGTAGACTCGGCTATAACAGTGAAAGTGACGGATGTTCTCTATGTATCAAGACTTGGATTAAATTTACTTTCAATGAAAAAGTTGGCTCAAATGGGTCATAAAGTAGTCTTCCAGGATAACGGTTACAGTGCCATAAATATGAAGAATAAAGTAATAGCTATGGCAAAGTTATCATTGGATTCATACGAAGTGAGGATAGAAACATCAGGGTCAGGGAACATTGAAAGGACCTGTGCAGCAGTAAACAAACCATTAGAAAATGGAAATAAAATTTGGCAGCTATTTCTGTTTAAACGTCCCGAGCAGCCATACCTACACAGTCAAAGGACAAAGGACTTAGGTAATAAATGACGCTCTGCAGTTACAGACAACAAAATTAAGGGATTAGGGAATGGTCATCTGAAGAAATCAGAACGGCTGAGGTTGAATTGCGGATCAGTCAGAGAAACACAGCGGGTAGTGCATTCTCCCTCCATGCTACTACCTTCTCCGCTTCTCGACGTTAGACAGTGGAAGGCAGGAGAAAAATTTAAACTGGAACTCGTCACCCGATCAGAAGGCTTGCATTCAAAAGTATTAAAAAATTTCATTCATCCAGTGGTAACGTGAGAAACATTGAATACTTCTGGATCCCGTTTTTGTTCGTTTTTTATTATTGCTAATAGATTCTTTTAAAATAATTCTACAAAATTGCAGTTTCAAAAAAATGTCAGTTTTAATTCAATTTTCAATTAAAATAAGTAAAATATCATTATTAATAATATTCAATATGAATAATGCTAGAAAGATGCGATTTTTTTTTGAAATTTCTGTTTTTTTGTCAAATTTTCAATTTGAATGAAGCAATAATTAATTCAAGTTAAAAAAATTAATTGCTTAAAGAATTTATTATAATTGCTATTTGAATTGGTAGAATGTTGCGGGTTTTCTTGCAATTTTTAACTGTCTATTTTTCATTAGGTGTGACTTATTAATTAATTAGATTTAGCAAAAAGAATTATTTAAACGAATACTTCTTGTCTATGACTACCTTCATACATATCAATGTCCGATATTTGTGGTTTTTTCGACAATTTTTAACTTTCTGTCCCTTTTTCACTTAGTAAGGTGATAATTAATGAGAGTTATTACAAAAGTTGTTTGAAATGGGAGGATGGTCGTGGCAGCTAAAGCATACGCTTTGGACCCACTCTGCCGGCTTGCGGGTTCGATTCCTGCCTCGCACTCTGGAAGAGCCTCGGCGGCCTATGCGACGGACACTAGCCTAGCAAGGGAGTTGTTCATCTCCGAAGAGTCGTGCGACCGGTAACTCTAGAGAAAAAGGTTTTCTCTTAGTACTTAAAGCTGTTGCTCTTGGTGTTTCGGAACCCGCCTTATAGTGTAGGTCTCTCCTGCCACCACCAAGTAAGTGTGTGGTGTGTTTGTGTGTGTGTGTGTGTGAAGGAATAGGGAAGAAGGTACAAGAAAAATATAAGCCCTAAGGGGACAAATTAGAAGGTTCAATTCCACAAAAGTTGATTAAAATTTGAATATTGTTTGTAACTATCTTTTCTTAGACAAGTCCTAGAAAGTTGTGGTTTTTCTCAAATCCTTCACTTAGATTCGCCTTTTTAATTATGAACAAATAATGAATCACCCTCAACAAATGATTAAAAAAAAAATTTTAAGAAAAAAGCTATCTTACACAAGAGGGAAAAGCTAAGAATAGAGTAATTAGGAATAATTGGAAAGACTAGGTCTTTAAATGACAAGTAAAAGTTTTGTTTTGGATTACAACAACAGAAGTTTATTACAAAGCGTAAAAGAAAAACTTGGAATTGCAAGTGTTGTAATATCAGACTCCCCCTTCCTTCCTGCCCTGGAGAAAACTCGTCTCTTCGTTGATGATAATATACATCTAATATTAAAAATAAAGACTCGAAACAAATAATGAATTGATTATAGCATCCCTAGTACAAATGCTTAATAGGTTATCAATAGAAACTGTTTAAAACCATATAGGATGCAGATAACTTTCTATGTGGTCTTACCTGGTTCTTAAGAGCCTTTTTATTTTAGTATGGTTTCTAATGGCTTGTATTCGGCAATTATACGGCTACTGGGACCAAAATTAACTTGAATTAATTTTTCTAATAAGCTCTATTTATTAGGCACTGATCTGCTTTTAAAAGACGACTGGGAATATTACAAACTACAAGATGCTTCGCTATGTAGCTCTATGAGGTTTTTAATGGTCAAATGGAATTCTATTTATCAAATAAAAATTCGAAGATCTGCATTGAAAGTGACCCTAAAAGGAATCTAATAGGTTCTGCTTTCTTACGAATGCCAAAAGTTTAAAATTGCTGTTCTGAGAGGTTTTATTACGATTTGTAATGGTAAATCTAGATTAAATTAGTCGGATATTAAAACTCAAAATAATGGTTTATAAAGTTGATCTATGAAGCACCTTTTAGGTTCTCCTTTCTCGCGAACTGCACAAGTAAAAAATTGCTTCTCTAAGAGGTTCTCTTAGGAATTTAAATGGGAACTCGGATTAAAATTTATCGGACATTAAAGCTCAAAATAATGTTTTCAAAGTGGCTCTACGTGACACTTATTAGATACTGCTTTCTAACGAATAAAACAAGCTTAAAATTGCTGTTCTGAGAGGTCCTATTAGGATTTCTTATGCCAAATCCTAATCAAAGCCACTTCACAAGTCACTCCGGACCAGATAAATACCAGTCAGAAAACAAGTAGACATCCACTTAGGTGCCACTCAGGACCCAATAGTTAATGCCTTACCAATTCCACATAAACACACATTAGAGCCTAGTAAGATCCACAGCAGAAGTTCTTACGCTCTAAATAGATGGCAAATAGAAATCGAAAACAAACCCGTTTAGATGCCATTTAGGACCTGATAAGTAATGTGTTGCGAGTCTGTTTAGATGCCACTTAGGAGCCGATATGTAATGAAATTCGAGTACCGAGTAAACAGCACATCCGATGCTAATCGAAGCCACTTTGCAAGTCACTACGAACCAGATAAAAACCAGTTAGAAACCGAAGAGAATAACCAATTAAGATCTCTTATGCTTGATTATACTTAAATTTAAAAAGAAAAAATCACCGAGATGAAAACTTTTAAAAATTTAATTTTTTCTGAAAAAATATCAAACATTTGGTGTCTTAAAAATTTGAAAAGAATATTTCTTAAAGATCGATTTAATTTAAAATCATTTAAGTATGCTTAACAATCATAAATAACAAATCAAGCTTTAAAAACCTTTTTTCCTAATTTCTAAAGTATCGGATGAATGCCGTCAAGCATGTTTGATATCGCACTCAGCGTGGCATCGTAGCTATGAGGATTAGGCGTTCGACTTATAAGCGTGCGGGGCGTGCGTTCGATTCTCGGCGCTTGCGGATATTTTAATAAACTATGTTTGTCTTTAGTTATTAGTAATAAGCTTCTGTAGGCAAATTTAAAAATTGCTTTAGTTTTAAAATAAAGTGCGGAGTATAGTTAAGAAGAATCAACTGTCAATAAAAATACGAGAATACGTAGGAGAGTTTGTCAAAGGCTTCAGAAAGGTGTGAAATCTTTAGATTTAACTTTTGCAAAGAAATTTTATTTTATATTTGGATTAATATTTTCCTTCTTCGAATCAAAAATTTCTGGTAATAGATTATGGCAATGTGCTAGTTAAAATTTTGCACTATTGTAACATAGCATCATACTTCAGAATTTAAAGCATGATCAATTTTTTAATAATTTAAAAATATTTCATTTGAAGCAACATTGATTCGGAAGTATTTTTTTCTCAGTGAGTGAGGGACCAAATAGAAAAACGATTTGGTTCCACTTAGGATCCAAGAAGTAGTGCATTGCGAGTACCTAATACATAACACATCAGAACCTTATCATATCCAGTTAAAAAGTTTCTAGAAACCGAAAAGAAAGCCATATAGAATGGGAGTACAAATTCCGCTTTCAAAGGTACTAGGCAGTCTGATAAGTACCTGAAAATTCTAAGAGATGGCATTAGTATTCACTAATGTGAACCATTTTCGTCGAGCTTGATCCTTCAAATGACGCCTGTCAAAACTTCAGCCATTTATGTTTACGCATTAACAAGTTACAGCACTGAGAAGCGACTAACCTCCGAGTTTTTTTTTAATATGGAAAAATCTGAGTTTCGAGTTTTGATCAAACACTACTATCTTCGCAAGAAAACGATATATGAGACCAAGGCCAATCTGGATAAGTATTACCCGAACTCTGCACCGTCGATTGGAACGATTCATAAGTGGTACCCTGGTAGCGGTAGTGGCGCCTGGTAATAAGCGTTGAATTCTGAAAAATTAGGAATTTATATTCCTATGAATACGCGATTTTTCCTCCGTCTAAAAATCCCCCAACGGGAACAGAAAAAGTGGAAATCCTATTCCTCTCAATCGACTTAGTGAAATTTAACGAGAGCATTTATTTAACCTATGTTTCATTATTAAATCTTTCCATAACTTATAAATTCGAAAAATATTCAAATTTATATTTATTTACATTTTAATCATTTATTTAAACGTATTAAAAAATGCAACAAAGAAACCTATTTAAATATGTGAATTAAAATAATTTTAACAGCAGAGAGGCGGAGTTGAATTGGTTAAAATTAAATTTTCAAAACTTATATTCCACATGAAGGAATTAAAATAATTTATTACATACATTTTGTAAACTTATTAGAAGGAATTAAATAATGTCAAATTATGAACACTTTTGGGCACAGAAGACATTTCTGTGAGGTTATCTGTCGGTACAATTAGAAGGAATTAAATATATTGAAAACCTGTTCAGATGGAAAAATCGAACTTTCAAAATAATAGAATAATCTTCACTTTTACGCTGAAATCTGAAAATATTAATTTTTCTCTATTCAACGCTTATTACCGGGCGCCAATAGCACAACCGAATGTTTGAAATGAAGCTAAGTGTTTGGCCCAGACTGTGTTAGTCTAGTCGCCGCTATAAACAAGTCGCCACTAATTCTTCTGTATGCTCTAAAGGTGCAGGCCCATGTGGACAGAAAACATTGACAAAAAGCAGAAGCTCCTGAGAGTGAAAGAAATGGAGAGATATATCAAAGATATTATACACCTAGATGCGGCAAGTAGCGGCGGAGTGGGGATAGAATTATTAGTAGGTCAAGATAAATGTAGACGGCGCTGTCGGCAATAAAGAACTATGTACAGAAGTTATTTCATGTTAAAAAATAAACGTCGTTAAAAATGATTAAAATTTTTTTAATGCTCCTATTACTAGGAGAATTTTGAAAAAAATATTTAAAATTATTTTTTTCTCACTCAATTTTATTCTTTGAAGGATTCCCTACAAATCTCTGTGGTAAGTTTTAGCTTATATTTTATTTAGGAATTATACAATCATTAATTTTACCAACAATATTTTTCTTAGATGTATTTTTGTAAATATAAACATACAAAAACATTTCTAGAGAGTTCATCAAACGAACAAAATAAGCCGCACATAAGAATTTCGCAAATTCTACCTGAACAGAAAACAGAAACCTATGTAACTTTCTAAATAACTAAATAATTTAAAACTGAAATATTTATTGGAAAGTTCGCCTAGCGCCATCTTCTAAAGTTAGTTACAATTAATAATGGAAATATTTTTCTTGAGTTTTAAAATAATTTTTGAGCTTCAGATAACTAATAAATAGTGTACAACCTGAAATAGAAATTTAGTTTGAATTTAAACAATACGAACATGTATCAGTAAATGCATAGTTTTTAATATTTTATCTATTAATTTTTTATCTAAAATACCACACTGCTCAGTTCGAGACTCAGATTCTTTTATGTTAATTTAAATTTTAAACGTTTCAATTTTTAAAGTGTACATTTTTTAATGACAGGACTACGTGTACAGAAATTTCGGGACGAATTTCAGGACGAAGGGGCTCTATATATCGACATTTCCGTACGATTAGCTGGATATTTTCGGTACATGTTTTTTATCGTTCACAGGGGTTAAAGCCTTTATGTCTTTCTTACAACTATTTATTAAATATATTTTGCTAATTAATAGCTAAATGTATATTTATTTATAGCAAACAGAAAGTCCATTTTTGTAAACTTTTCAATTAAAGTTGAGTTATAAATTTTAAATTACTGTAACCGAGACGGCCTCGTATGTAATATTTATTTTTCTCTAGATCTTATTAAATCACCCAGTGATTAAGAATGTGCATTGTCATTAAATAATTAAATCCCCAAGACTATCTATTGTTTGAAGTTCTTTAAGACGATATTCCGAAAAGAATTGAAATATTTTGATGTATTCTTAAGTTATTAATATGTACATAATATATTTATCTTAAAAATGGTATAATTTTTTTCTGGATACTTAAAATTTTCAGGAAAATTAACATTTTCAGATTTCAGCGTAAAAGTGAAGATTATTCTATTATTTTGAATGCGCGATTTTTCCATCAGTTTAAAATTTCATTATAAGAATAGGATATCTCAGAAACTTATTTATTTCTATTTCCATAGCGGTCGCCGCATAGGTTCCACTCCCCCAAAAGAGAACGTGTTTTTAATATATTTAATTCCTTGTAATTTTACCGTGAGATACACCTCACAGAGATGTCTTCTATTCGCAAAAAGTGTTCAATTTTTTATATTATTTCATTCCTTCTAATAAGTTCACTAAGTATGTATAATAGGAATACAAATTCTTAATTTTTCTTAATTCAACGTTTATTACTGGGTAATGTCAATTTCTCAACTTACAAGAAAAAGCCATAAAAAATAAAACTCGAAAATGATTTTCAAAAATTATGAAAGTCAATTAGTGATTTGTAGAGATAATTAGATATCTTTCATGAAATATTCTTACAATAAAGATTATAATTAAATATAATGTTTTTAACTTCAAGACGTTTGAAACCAAACCTTTAAAATTGCACAATTTTAAACACAACTGACTTGAAGTTGTCGTATTTTCTAAGTCAAATCACTTTAATTTCAAATTTTAAAAAATTAGACTGTATAATTTCAAAATTAAAAATGTCTATAAATTTAAGTTATAGTAAAAAGTTGGAAATGAAATAGTGTTACGTTGTTTTTGTTTTAGAAATCGAACACGAATAATACTCATATTAGAATATCAAGTGCCAATATCACGTTATGGGAAATCATTTAAAAAATAAATATTAAACAAAGTTGGAAAAAATTGCATTTATTTTCAGCTGCAAATATTAATGAAAATATCAGAAAAATATTTGTCTTGAATTAAAGATACAGTTCCTTCAACATAATTTTCTTTATTCAACCAAACTATACTTCCAAATGAATAAAATCATCTCCAATTAAAGGAAGCTCTGTATTTAAAAAAATTATTACTTTGAACTAAAGAAATATCTTTGAATCAACTAAGACCGTGGCTACAGGTACTGAAATTTCGGAACAAATACGTGGATTTTTTTGTTACAAATGGAGGTGAAAAAGGGTCTACTTGTACCGAAATTTCGATTTAACCTATTTTTTCGGTGCTTGAAGGTACGTCCATCAAATAAACTTTTTCTCGACTGAAAGCTAGTGAATATATTTCTTTAATTCAAAAGAACTTTTCTTTGCATTGAAGAATATTTTTTCCGATTTTTGATAGTGACATTTTTGTTTTTAATCTTTTTAATGCTTAAAGGTAATCTCTCATACACTTTTAACATTAGTCACATCCCGGGTAGAAATTATAACTTGGTTCTTAAGAGGCCCTATCTAGATTTCCTATTTTCTATCGAGGCCCTAAAGTGGTAAACTATCGAAGGATGCGAAAGCGTCACGCTCAGCTAACGAGGTCATCAGTAGGCAAGCCAATAAGGGCCTATTAATAGGGTCTTTATAGAATTTAGATATTCCCTCACACACTATTATTAAATAGCATATGTTATTGTTTCTTATTTTGTTGATTCAAATAAAATATTATTAAATTATTACAAAAATGACCATGCTTTAAATTCTGAATTGTGATGCTATGGTTGCAGTAGTATTAAAGTTCAACCAGCACATTGCCGTAATCTACTTCCAAACATTCTTTACTCAAAGAAGGAAAATATTAATCCAGTTGTTATTACTAATAACTAAAGACAAACAAAAATTTATTAAAATATCCGCAAGCGCGGAGAATTGAATGCACGCTCCGCAGGCGTATAAGTTGAATGCCTAATCGCCATAGTTACGATGCCACGCTGAGTGCAGTATCATAAATTATTACACCATTAAGCCATTTCCCTTTCGAGGTAGGCGTGACTCACTCGGTAGGGGAAAGGAGTAGTGTGTGGAAGGGATAGAGATTTTTCAGATTGATCCAGAATTCTCGTGCTATTTAGGTAAATAACACGTTCGTTCCGCAACACTGCTCCGACCCAGGTTGCTGATCAATCTCTCTAGCAATCACCCCAAGCGAAAAACCCCACCTAGTCGTTATGTAAGGTTCCCCACTTGGATCCCTTAGTGTCCAAGGTCTTTTCTTACAAGCGTCATTCATTCTACTGACACTCTTTTTATTAACTATTTGCCGCCATACTTTCCTGTGCTGGCATACTTCTCTAGCTTCTTTTATGTCCATGCATGTTCTCATCCAGGCTCTCGTGTTTCTGTGACTTCTTATGTCTCTTCTAACAAGGGTCTCATTTACACATTCTAACCATTCTTTCCGCGGTCTACCTCTGGCCACGCTGCCATTTACTTTACCTTGATACACTTGTTTCGTTAGTCGTTAATTTGGCATTCTCTCAACATGTCCGAACCATCTTAACCGATTTCTTTCCCATGTGTCTACTAGCGTCTCTTCTGCACCACATTCTTTTAGAATTATATCGTCACTTACTTTGTCCATCAGGGTTGTGCCGCATATTATGCGCATGAATTTCATATCAACTGCGTTAATCTTACTCTTATCTTTTTCTTGATAAGTCCACGTCTCGCTACCGTATAGTACAGTCGGTACAAATATAGAATTATGTATTGCCATTTTAGCTTTATTTGATATATTTTTACTTGTGATAAGGGGAGCTGCTCTACCAATAACCTTCTCACCTTAGTTTATGCGTCTATCTAATTCCTCATCTATCTTCCCGTCCCTGGTAAATAATAAATGCTTGACGACATTCATCCCATACTTTAGAAATTAGGAAAAAAGATTTTTGAAGCTCGATTTGTTATATATGATTTCTAAACGTACTTAGGTAATTTCAAATTAAATCGATCTTTAAGAAAAATTCTTTTCAAATTTTTAAGGCACCAAATGTTTATAACTTTTTCAGAAAAAAATGAAAATTTTCAAAGTTTGCATCTCGGTAATTTTTTTAATTTGTTCTTTTTTAAATTTAAGTGTAATTAAGCACATGAACATTAATGTACTTTTTTGCACTCACAGCTGCATTACCCGTTTTGCCTGTCGAGGGCTTTACAATGTCCCCTCGAGAAAATAATTAATTGATAGAAATTATTTCTTAAATATATATTTATGAATAAAGCTTTTTATCTAGTTTAATTAAAAAATGTAGTACTAAAAAGTGAGTATATAAATAATGTAAGACAAGCAGCACACGTCGAGGGCCAGCAGAGGGAAAGCCTAAATTCTTCCAGCTAGGAAATCTGGTTGCGACCTCGTGAGAGCCAATATTTAGTTTAGGCATAAGGAGGCAATTTCTACCCGGGATAAGCTATAAAATGAAAAGTTAGATCTATGCATATTGAATAGCAATCCCAGGTGTAATATATTATAGTTATTGGATTTTAAAAAATCGGAATATGTGTACCTATAATTAGGTATATATAATTATTGGCGAGTTTTCAGGTGCATTGGTGAAAAATATAATTATTTTTATGAAAATTATACTATTTTATGAAAAATCGACTGTTTGGTTAAAAAGCCATCTTTTTAGTCGAAAAGGGAAATGGTTTGTTGAATAGAGAATTTATCCTTTTCGGTCAGAAATTTATCTGTTGCGGTAGAAAAGTCATCTTTTTTGCTTAAAAATTCAAGAGTTTGGTAAAAGATGAAACTTTTTTCTTGAAAATTCGTATTTTTTTCTTGAAACTTTAACCATTTGGTTTTACGTGCAACTATTTCGTTCAAAATTAATTGCTTTGTTTTGAAAATCAACTATTTGGTGGAAAATGTATCTCTTTTGTTTAAAAAATCCAACTTTACAGTTTAAGAAACTCGAATTTGTTTTTAAAAGTTTGCCTGTTTAGCTACAAAGTTCAACTCTTTTGTTGAAAACACAATTTCATTTAGCTTGAAATATTAGGAATGCGGTACTAACATTATTCTTATTTAAAAGAATGTATGTTCCAATTTGTTTGCACTTACATCATTTATAATTCAGAAAGTATTAGAATCACCCGAAATTTCAAACCTTAGTTTTTCAGCGGGTCTCAACGTTTTAAGACCGACAGTTGTGGTTTTATCCAACGAAAATTCTATGCAAAAATCGAAAATTCAAATTTTAAGCTAAACGACAACAGATGCGTACAAAAGTTGAAGGGAATAATAATTCTTTTTAAAAGACATATAATCTTTTTATCAACCATTTGCAAAATAAGACTTCATAGTTTGGTTTAATTTGTCGAAAAACCCATAAAAAATTCAACTTTTGAGCGATACGACGTAAAATATGAGAAGAAGTCTCAAAGAGGAATTTTAGCTTTTGAAAATTGCTACAAAATTTCTTTTCCCCATCTGTTTATATGACTTGTCATTATGGTTTTAATTATCGAAAATATTATGAAAAAAGTAACAAGTTGACATTTTTAGCCAAACGACGTGAAATGCGAAAAACGGTTCCATGCGGGGGAATTGCAGACTTTAAAAAGTAATGTAAAACATTTCAGATACTTGCTAATTAACAAATATGCATACTCATTTCGAAAAATAAATTAAAAACGACGACTTCTATCGAAAAATAGTTTAACGAAATTTTTCAGGAATGTTGAAAAGCTGAAATTTCTCCCAAAATTTTTCCCTGTATCTCGCGTCATTTGGCTCAAAATTTGAATTTTCGGTATATTACATATTATTTTGATAAATAAAACCAAAATAACAAGTCCTCTCACAAATATTTTAAGAAAATTTTGTACGACTTTTTAAAAGCAATAATTGCCCCTTAAGACTTTTTCCGTATATGTTGCGTTGTTTGGTTCAAAATTTGAATGATTTAAAATAGTATTTTCGTTAAATGAAACGAAAGTGATAAATTCTATCAAAAAATTGTTTTACAAAATTTCTAAGGACTTTTTAAAAGCTGCAATTCATCCATACAACTTTTTTCCGTATCTCACGTGGTTTTGCCGACAATTTGCATTATCTTTTTTTATACAGTAATTTCGATAAATAAAACCGAAATCACAAATCCTAACAAAAAAGCATTGCATACATTTTTTAAGCATTTCTAGCCTAGCTTTTTCGAGAAATAAAACGGAGTTATAATATTCACAGACATACAGACAGACGCCATAGTCAAAACTTCATTGTCGGCTTGAGGGTGTCTCAAAACGTGGAAATCGTTTAAACACTGAGGTGTGACATTTCGGCCTATTATAATACTTTCATAACCATAAATGATGAGGATGTAAAAATTATTCCATATTTTAATGAGTGAAGACTTATTTTATGCATCAGAATTACAATTTTAATTACAAATTCTAATGTAATTTTCATAGCTTTAATTAAAAATAATTTATCATTGAAGGATTTTAGTTCGAAATGATATAATATTTATTGGTTAAATTCGATTTATTTTAACTTTGCAAGCGTTCACTCATGTAAGTGATCAATTGAATAAATTCGGAAATTATTTTATTTTTATCCTTGCGAAATAATAGCAAAGTTTTGATTTGAAATACTGCAACTTTAAAATTATTACATTTGTACAGAAAAAAAGTTTCCAATAATAGTGAAAATTTAGTACAAGTTTATAGAGCTATTTTATACATAGAATCGATTGGTGCAGTTTACTTCTAATCTAGGATCAATATTGATTACATTGTATCAAATTATTTAATAAAAAGTTGCTGTATGGAATTAAAAATGTAATACATGTCTCTTTATCCATTTAAAATAAACATTTATATTTTTAGACATAATAGACCGGTTTTGTGTAATACCAAATCAAAATATAAATAATTACTTAATTGAAAAATAATCATTAAAATTAATTTATGTGGAAAACTTTTAATATTGTCACTAATTCCACAAATAAAATAAGGATTAGCATTGCAAAAGTATTATAATTTTATAGTAATTTGTTATTTTGTAAATCATGTCAGAATACCTACTTTTACTTTATCGGTGTTTTGAGAAATCTTTGCTAAAACCGGGATTTGTTGCGAGGAGCAACGGATAATAAAGATTTAACATCCTACTCTCAGAGCAATGATCTTACCTACAGAGAAATAAGGAGCAAGGTAGTACGAAGAGGGCAGTAGCTACGCACCCTCCCCCCACTCCGTCACCACTTGCCGCATCAAATTCGAATAATGTTCAACCAAAATGATGATTTTTCAAACAAAAAACGGGAAGAAAATTGGAGAAGTTCTCAAATTTTTGTTACATTTTTAAAAGCCGGAAAGTGAATTATAATAGTAACGCTGGACAGTAAGTGACAGAAAGGACAAAAACAATTTTAACCTCAAACATTTTTTTTTATCCTTTCTGTCACTTACTATTCGTCGTGACTATTACAATTCACTTTACGACAAGTTACATTATATTTCTCGGAACTGGATAATATTTGTCAATCATACATTTTTGGTCTGAATTTAGGAACAGTTCAGCTCGGAAATGGACTTTGGTTTACCTTTTAATGTTGATTTCGATTTTACACAATGTTAATTCCCTGCCCTGGAAAATTCCCATTTTTTTGGTTAACTAGTTCGTACTGCAACCTTTCAATTTTGTCTATAACACTCTGGTACCTGCCCATAAATCTGCATTTAAGAGAAGTTAATAGACCTCGTAAATTTTCTTAATTGGTGTTCTTTTAACTTGTCAGAGTAAGGACTTTAAAGGAAATAAGGGCAGAGCAGAGAATTTATGGACAATGGAAAAAATAAAAAGTTTGCGCATATCGAGGAGAAAGAAATTATTCTGGGCAGCATTTTTATGATTCTGATTCTACTTCAGAAGATGAAATACCCCGTTTAAATTTTCCTTTTCAAAGCGATTCGCAAGCATCAGACAGTGAATCCCGACATTCCGGTGAAACTTGAAAAAATCTTTTATCAGTGTCTGATAAGAATTACATCGTATTTCTTCCAGAGTTTCTCTCCATAGGTGGTAATGTAAAACAACGTAAGATGAAAAATTTTTAAAAGTAAAAAATCTCAAATTGTTTATAAAAAAATTAGATTTTTATGAGCAAATTCACTTTTTCAAATTCAAAAGTTTATTTATATAATAGTCATTCATTAATAAAAATTCTGACTTCACAGTTGTTAATCTCCATTTAGTAATTAACGAGAAAAATGTAAATCATGTTGGAACATTCTAATTTTCTTGTTATTAACTTTTATAACCAAAATTTTTCGCCACCTGCTTTAGAAAATACCTTTCAAAATAATAAGCATGCGTTATAAATTTATAGCAAATAACTCATTAACAATTACTTATAGTATTTTATTATAATTTTAAAATATATTATTATTGATAAAATATACGACTTCCGTTATTTCCTCCATCTCACGCTCATCTTTTAAAATCAAAATACTGGCACGGGCGCCGGACGGTCGGGCGGGCGATATAGCCAGCAATGGCGCGCACATTGCGCTACTCAGGTGCAGTGATCCCAGATCTGAAACGAGATGCGGTCCAATACTATGACAGGTCTATGTCCGTGTGAATATAGTAGGAGACGCTGTAAAGATTGAGTTGCGCGC
>NC_046663.1:132380423-132383338 GCF_010883055.1 Belonocnema kinseyi
TGCTCCGACCGGCAATCGTGCACCTTCGAGTTTTCAAATTCAGAAGAGGAGAAATGGGTTGCGCGTGCAACTCAGTCATTTACAGCGTCTCCTACTATATTCACACGGACATAGCCTTCTCATAGCATTGGACCGCATCTCGTTTCAGATCTGGGATCACTGCTCAGGTGCCCGCTAGGCGGTCCTGTCAATCGGACCGCGTGCCAACGCATACGCCAGCCACGGGCGGACATTTTGCTATCTGGGTTATACCACTCTGAAAGTCTTGTACACTACACTTCAAACCACACTTGTTGGAAACTTTTGCTTTTGTACAGCAATTTTTAATTGTAACATCCTTTCCTTTCTTCACAAACTATTAATTGTTCAATCATTATTAATTTACATTTTACTCGCGTTCACATCAGCAGTCATATTTTTTTTTTTAAGTGGGGTTGGCACGCCGCGCTCGGGAATTTTTGAACTATACGGAAGTGTAATTTTGCACATGTGTGTGTGCGTACTTCTAGCAACAGAAAAATGTTCATTTTCAGTTCCACTAGTTTGGTCTCCTTTAGTCTATTCTCCATGTTTTCTGTTCACATGGGACCGCACCTTAATCCTTTGAAACACAATTTGTTTTTCATTGATTATATTGTTAGTTTTAGCTTTATATAAGTCTCCGGGGCCGCTGATTCTGATTCTGACGTCAGAATTGCGAAATTCAAACTGGCGGATCCAATATAGCGATTGTATTTGGCTTAATTTCATGTTTTTTTTATATTGACTTAAAATGTCTTCTAGGGGGGTTTTTGGGATCGCTGATTGCGATGATGACGTTAGAATTGTAAATTTCAAAATGACGGACCAATATGGCGAATGTATTTGGCTAAATTTATATATATATATAGGTCTAGAACGTCTTCTAGGGGGTTTTTGGGGTCCTTGATCACAATGGTAACGTCAGAACTGCAAAATTCAAAATGGCGGATCCAATATGGCGACTGTATTGGGCTAAATTTCATGTTTTTTTCTAATATTGGTATAAAATGTCTTCTAAGGGGGCTTTTGGGGTCGCTGAGCACGATGATGACGTTAGAACATAAAAAAACAAAATTATTGTTTCAATTTGCAGACTGTGTTCGTCACGATTCTGACGTCAGTACTGCAAAATTTAAAATGGCGGATCCAATATGGTACCTACATTTGGTGAAATTTCAGCTAAGCGTCGTCGAATTTTGTAATTTTGATATCAGAATCGTAATCAGCCACCCAAAAAACCTCCGTAAATCGAGTTTTATACTAACTGTAACAAAAGTTGCCAATTTCGTAAAAATGGTTGCTATTTTGTAGGCGCCATATAGAATTTTTTAATTCTGACATCAAAATCATAATCAGCGACCCCAAAAACCAAATAATCGAGTTTTATGGTCATTGAGAAGTTATCCCTGTCTCTCAGAATCTTTTATAGACCAACATAATAAAAAACTCTATTTTTGCATATTCTGAAATTTTTTTTGAAAAAACGAACCTACGAAAAATTCTGCAAAAAATTTGTTGTTTAGTTCAATGTTTGATATATTTGTAAAAGAATTTTTAGACCTCTACGACTTGCAGTTTAGCCACAGCCGAATTTATAGTAAAAAAACGAGATTTTCGAGTTTAAATTGCTTATAACTAATGTGTAATTAACAAATCCACATACTTTTTTGTGCTAGTTGTACTCCTCACATCCCCAAGAGTTTATTAAAAAATAGCATTTGTGTTTATATGTCAACACGAAATAGAAATCAAATAAAACTTAGGAGAAGTAGGTGGGACGTGTACGTCTCACTGCGTCGCAAAGGGTTAATAGGGACAAGCAATTTTTGATAAGTTTAAAGATTAACAAAATAAAATTGTTGAGCAAATTTTAATTTTATAAGGTAATGGTTCATGTAAATACACAAGGAGTGAAACATTTATTCATTTGATCCCAAATTACGAAAGATCAGTTGAATCGTAGAATAAGAGTTCATGATAATTTCGATCGATGTCAAAAAAAAAGATTTCGACACACTGTGGCTAGCTGGGGCCGGTTGATCACCGACTTCACCCTTTTGGGGTAAAATACACTTTTTACGTGATGGTCACGTGATCCATCATGTTGACTGGAATGGAATCCCCGATCCTCTTGATCGAGGACCGAGACGTAGGTGGATAAAAAAAATCCATGACCCTCTTTCAAAGGACCGAGAAAGTAATAAAGAAAGATAGGATCCCAGATCCTCTCTACAAAGGACCGAGAACTATGACGAAAGAATTTCCAGATCCTCTTAGCAGAGGATCAAAACGTAGGATAAAAGTCCCCGATCTTCTATAAAGAGGACCGAGAATAACAAATTAATCAAAAGAAAAGGATGAACCTACCTACCGTTTGGGAGCCGCAAAACAGAAAGTGCATGATTACCACTGTGAGTTCGTATGCAAGCCGAAAATGCACGATTCGACCTCGGAGTTCTGCTGTACGATGATTGCCGATCTGAAGGCTTCGGAAGACTTCGGTGGTCTTCTATTTATATCTTGCTCCCCATTTGAAAGAAATTGAAGAAATTGGCGATTTGGATCTTTTGCGTGATTCTTAATTTCATGCATACGTCGATTTTCAGGTTATGTTTTCCAGGTGTAAACAAAATGGACACACACACACACACACACACACACACACATATAATAATCAAATAATCAAATACATAACTGAACAAAAAAAATCTTTTTAATTGTTTTCAACATGATACAAGTAGTAAAATTTTAAATAAAAAATTACATTTTCATCCAAAAAGCTAAATTGTATGCTAAAAAAAGGCATTTCTAATAAAATACATGAACTTTGCACAAAAGAAATTTATTTTCCATGAAGACTAATTTTCTGAGCAAAAAATTAATGTTTAATCATA
>NC_046663.1:132383438-132390428 GCF_010883055.1 Belonocnema kinseyi
ATTTCAAAGAATTTTAACAACTTTAGCAGGGTTATGTAAAAAAATTCCAAAATACTTTAGAAATCTTTAAAAGATGCCAAGGTCTTTCAAAATATTTTGAAGATTTCGAAATATTTGAGAGTATTTTAAAACATTCCAAGGAATTTTCAATTTTTGACAGTTCACCCACCTACCATCTTGGTAGCGCTGGAGATAGCGGGCCTGGTTAATTCGAACATCTTCCAGGCGAGCGACTCGCTCGGAAGAAGATTTCTGGGCATCATCAATAAACCACTCTCCTGGTGGTTTCAGTGATCCTCCAAAGAGGATCTGATTGGGCGCTTTTCCCGGTAGCAGTGTTGCATCGGCTACGTAGATTAAATAAAATCTCAGGTATTCTCGCGTCCCAATCTTCATGTGGATGATCCACCCAACGCAGTCTCATCCCCGTTTTCAAGGCTTGATTTCGCCTCTCCGTTGGGTTGGCCTGGGGGTCATAAACTGGCGTGTTCCTGGCTTCACAACCCCAGTTTTCACAGACTTTCTTCCATTTTTAACCTATAAATTGAGGCCCATTGTCAGAGAGTAAAGCCCGCAGATATCCAAAACGCTGAAAGACCTCTGATTCGAGGATCCTGATCAGCTGTGGAGCTTTTGAATTTCCAATTGGGAAGGCCTCCACCCAACGGGTATGTAAATCAGTGACAACAAAGAGGAATTTCTTGCCCCGAGAGGAGCGTGGATATAGCCCCATCAAATTCACAGCCACTGTGTCCCACGGAGCCCGTGGTTGGCGGGGTCTTTGTGGAGATAGTTGAGTGGTCCTGAATGGCTTACAAGCACTGCAGAGATGGCAAGCCTTTACGTACTCCTGTACCTGCTTGCGCATTCCCTCCCAGTAGAAAAGCTCTTGTATGGCCCGTAAAGTTTCTTCTGTTCCAGGATGACCAGCATCGTGGTATTCATATAAGACTCGTTGCTGTGATTCGCCTGGAACACAGAGTAACCACTAGTTTCCGGACAACCGATGAAACCCAGAATTGGACAGCTTGTAACGCTGGTGGAAAGATTCTTCTATCCCAGTCGGATTGGCTTTATCTACGATAAACTGCCACCTTGTAACTAGCTTGGTGATGTCAGGATCCACTTGCTGCGAACACACAATCTCCTCATAAAAATTGTCACTTCCTAACTGGGCCAAGAGGACAGGACTTTTCTTTGGCTCAAGAATCGGGAGCTCTGGAGGCAAAATTTGTTCATTTCCGTCAATATCCATTTAGGTTTCACAGTAGGATCAAGTGAGAGTGCACGTGAAAATTCACTTCCCCTAATGGTACGCGGATGAATGGCGAAATCGAACTTTTGCAAAAAACTATACCATGTTCCAAATTTAGTCTTGGAGTCCTTAGTTTTCTCTAGCCAATTCAGGACCGTGCCGTGAGTTTTCACGTGGAAATATCGTTCCTCTAAAAAAGGGCGAAAATGTTTAATGGCCCATACCAAAGCATGACCCTCCTTCTCCATAATTGGGTATCTGGCTTCCGTATTACCAAATTTCGCACTTGCGTAACTCAACACCTGATCAGTTCCTTCCGGGGTTCACTGATATAAGACAGCCCCCATCCCGGCGAGACTGAGATCTGTTTGAAGCCATAAAGACCAGTCCAGTTTGGCCTGGCTAGCCATAGATCCTTTTCGAATAGGGTTTTGATTTGTTCGAAAGCTTTCTCGGCTTTCGGAGTCCATCGCCAGCGGGTGGTCTTTTTCAACAAGTCGGTGAGGGGGGCAGATACCTCTGAGAAATTTGGTACGTATTCTCGAATCCAGTTACAGACTCCCAAGAATTGCTGAAGCCCCCTACGTCCTTCAGAAGGGGCTGCTTGCAGTATTGCCTGTACGTGTTCTTCTTGCGGTTCATTATATTCTGAGGAGATAAGATGACCCAAGTACCGAAGTTCCGTCTAACCAAAGATGCACTTTTTCAAGGAACACGTGAGTTTATGTAACTCCTACCTCTCGAGGACCAGGTTGAGGTGCAGAAGGTGCTCTTGCCAATTTTTCGAATAGACGATAATGTCATCCAAATATACAAGGCAAAACTTATTTATATAACCCTGGAGGACGGTCTGGTTCATCAAACATTGGAAAGTAATGGGCGCGTTCTTTAAATCAAACGGCATTACCTTGAATTGATAGGCGCCGCCATGTGGTACGGCAAAGGCCGTATATTTCTTTGAGTCAGGATGTAGGGCCACTTGCCAATATCCTGTACGTAAATCCAGTGTTGAGAAAACACTGGAATTCCCCATTCTTTAATCGAGTCCCGAATTCGGGGTAGCGTATGGGTAGCGTCATTCGAAGTCGAATTTAAGTTACGAAAATCGATGCAAAATCTTTGCTTCCCATATTTTTTCTTGGCCAGCACATTGGGTGAACTGTACGGTGATTGACAAGGTTCAATCACTCCTTCGGCTAGCATTTCCTGGACTTGTTCTAAAATCACAGCTCTTTTCTCTTCAGAACAAGGATACGGTCGCAAACGCAAAGGCTTGTGACTTGTTAGCCGTATTTCATGTAGAGCCGACTGAGTTTGGGTTAACGTTCCTTGAGGATCCAGGGTATTTTGGAATCGACGTAAGAAGGCATTGAATTCGTCCTTGCAACCAGAGGGGAACTTGTTCTCTGCCTGGATCACGGGGATTCAGTTTGATGGCATTCAGATATCCATTTAGTTAAATAGAGGGTGTATATGGTATCCCTACCAACGTAGAGTCTTCCCTCCGGAATATCGATACAGACTTTCTAGTCATATATCCAGGGTAATCCCTGAATTAACAGTTCGCGGAGTTCACTGCTGATAAGACACGGCAACTTGATCTGGTGACCCCCAAAGCTGATTGAAAGGGTTACTTTACCTTGGGACATCATAATTGCTCCGGGTGTGGCTAGATCTACTTTCTGGATGCAGGGTGTTATTGATTTTTTCAGCTCTTCACTTAGGTTATCCGGATGAATGAAGTTTTCAGTAGCGGCCGTATCCAGTAATCCCACGATACCATCCCCATTTAAGTGACATCGGATTCGGGGTAATCGGAGATATTCTGTGGAAGTTGGTGATAAACTGGCTACAGAGAGCTGGGGGCGGTGGAGGGTGGCTTGTCCACCGCCCGTCGCCAGTTTTCCGAGTCAGAGCCTTGACTGGCAGTGCGTTCGGCCATTTTCTTCTTATATACGTCACAATCCTTATGAAGGTGGTAACCCGGACAATGCCAACATTTGGCAGTAGTACCTGGAGTCTCCACTATCGCTGGAGGTTTCCGTTCTTCTTTTTTAGGCGTAGCACGGTTTAACTCCCTCTCATGATGTTCAGCTCCGACGGCCCATGATAATAAAGCCTCGAAGGTCGTGAGAGCAGAAGTTCTGATTCCGTGCCGGATGCCCGGGCGGATTAGTTCCATCAGAGGTATAACCAAACTTTGCTCCGAAGCCTGGGGGTGCAGTCGCTTATACATCAGTCTCTTGCGATGTAAGAACACACTACCGATTCCTTATCAGTTTGCCGCACGGAATAAAGTTGGACTTGTAACCTTCCCAGGATATTCGACGAATCGTACTGTTTTAGAAGAAGATCCTTAAACTGGTCTCAGGCAATATTTAGTCCTGAGTAATCTTTCCACCATTGTAGAGCCCCGCCTTTTAACGAGGAGACTGCGGTCATTGTTTTGTGGATTTCCGGGATATGCATATTAGAGAAATGAGTCTCAATGCTGAGAAGAAAAACTGCTGGGTCCTCATGATCTTTTCCCCAGAATTCCGGAGTCAGATTCACCCGTGGAATGCCTTGAAGGAATTCTCGAAATCCATGCCCGGAAAAGAGAGGGATCCCGTCAGGGCCTATTTGCGGACTCTGATTTGCCCCCGGATAATAGGTCGGGTAGGCTACTGGATAGCTAGGTGGATGGGCTCCATGATATACAGCCGAAGAGGTTGCTGGAGGCGCAGGTGGGTGAGCTGATGTGGGAGCAGCCTGGTAGACACTTTGATAAGCCGCCGGATAGGTAGGTGGGTAGGGTCTCTGATAAGCCGCTTGGTAGTTTGTTGGAGGAGTGGCCACATTTGTGCCTTGATTGACAACTGGATAGTTTGCTGCAGGGGCAACCATATTTGAGCCTTGAATGATAGCCGGATAGTAAGCTGGGTAGGCTACTTGATAAGCTGCCTGATGGTTGGCTGGTGGAGCCCCTAGATAGGTTCCTTGAATAGTGATTGAATAAACATGTGGTGCGGTTCCGAAGTGGCTTTCTCCACCTATACTCACGCTCTTTGTTGGTGAAAGTCTGGGCAATACCGCTGGATAAGCTCCGACCGACGACACTGAAACGGAAGCTGGAGGCGTAATCTCTTAGCCTCCTGGGTTTGAAAACAGCTGAGCGCCAGATGGATATCCAACCTGGGTGCTTGTCGAGCCGTTCGGATGCATTTCTGATGAGCCCGAGAACGTTCTGGCATAATTCTCCGAATATGCATTGGTATTTCCTGACCCTGGATGTAAGATCGCGGAAAAAAGGCTTTCTGGCATATTTGTTTGTAGAGAAGCCGGCAAAACCCCGGTGAATGCTACTGAGATTGATGAAACCATGGCATTCCCGCGAGGTCTGGGGAAGTTAACGGTTGTGGTAATCAAAGACGACACAGGTTGGGTTGAGTGCCACCGGGTTTTGTTGTTCACTCCCGGAAGTGATGGAGTCGAAATCGTCGCTACGGTCCCGTGAGACGGGTTTGACTGGTGTCCGTGCGGTCATTGGTGGACCTGGCTAATCGGGCGTGATAATTCGGAATATTATCCAATATTCACCTTTTCGAAGAAAGGGCCAACACGTTGGGCGCCATAAAATTGACAAGCAATTTTTGATAAGTTTGAAGATTAGCAAAATAAAATTGTCAAGCAAATTTTAATTTTATAAGGTAACGGTTCGTGTAAATAAACAAGGAATGAAACATTTATTCATTGTATCCCAAATTACGAAAGATCAGTCGAATCGTAGAATAAGAGTTCATGATAATTTCGATCGATGTCAAAAAAAAAATATTTCGACACACTGTGGCTGGCTGGGGCCGGTTGATCACCGACTTCAGCCTTTCGGGATAAAATACACTTTTTTCATGGTGGTCACGTGGTCCATCATGTTGACTGGAATGGAATCCCAGATCCTCTTGATCGAGGACCGAGACGTAGGTGAATAAAAAAATCCCTGATACTCTTTGCAAAGGACCGAGAAAGTAATAAAGAAAGATAGGATCCCAGATCCTCTCTACAGAGGACCGAGAACTATGACGAAAGAATTCCCAGATCCTCTTAGCAGAGGACCAAGATGCAGGATAAAAGTCCCCGATCCTCTAAAAAGAGGACCGAGAATAACAAATTAATCAAAAGAAAAGGATGACAGATCCTCTCTACAGAGGACCGAGACGTAGGATGAAATTCCCCGATCCTCTATACAGAGGACCGAGAATAACAAATTAATATAAAAAAAAGGATCCCAGATCCTCTCTACAGACGACCGAGAAATGAAAAGAATGATCCCAGATCCTCACTGCAGAGGACCGAGAAATGAGAGTGAGAGGAGCGTAATAGAAGACATAAGATAGAAGCCAAAGAAACAAATTAATCAAAAGAAATGGATCCCAGATCCTCTAGACAGAGGACCGAGAGGATGAAGAACAGCGAGCTTGCAAAAGCTTGAACAGCACTAAGTGTTGTAGGGTAAAGGAGGTTATCCCTAATTCGAGGTTAGGATTAGGCGAAATTATTAAGTCGATATTTCAGGTTAAGTCGGGGTTTATTAACCGGGATTCACGCAGCAACCATTTATTTCTCGATGCACAACAGGAATTCAGTATGAGCTCGCGAGTCGAATGACCACCTTTACCGGATGGTGGCTGGTTTGGTACTGACTAGGAGCTCACGGCGAGCGAAGAGGTCAACCGTCTGCGAGCAAAGCTGTGGCGTGATTTGCACCCAATCGATTGATCGATGTCTCGACGTATCGATTCATCAAAGATCACAGCTGGCGCGCGGAAATTCAAACTGACTAAACTTATTGGACTGTAAAGTGGGTATTAAGCCGTAGTTAATATAGCGGGCATTTACAGTCCACGCATTTTTTATTTTGGTTGGTGGTCTAAAAAATGTCTGCTGAATATGAATATCTTAGTATATAAGAGATTAGGTATTTCTATCCTGAAAGAGGAAGGAATCATTTATTGTTTAAAACGCTAGTATTTTAAAATCTAGTAAAACCTAGTAAAAATAAAACCTATTCAGGGTACATATTTATAATAACTCATATGTAGTTAAAAATTTGTTTTAAAAATATTTTAGAGGTATAAAAAAATAAACATTTATACTGATGAAAGATAATCATCTATAACAAAACTCGTTTAAATGAAAAAAGTGACAAATCTAGCAGCTTCTAACCGCAAGTAGTTGAATTTTCTAAAAACGGTAAATTGTTGATGAAAAATGTAAAAGAAAACTTAATATTTTAATTTAGAAATATTTCCTTTTCGAAAGAATACTTCCACTCTAAAAACTACTTGAAGCACTCTCTTTTTTTAACTTCTAAAGAAGGAAATTTTAAATTGTGACGAATTGTGACTTGGAACAGGGATTTTTTGAACTCCTTTCTCCTGAATCTCAGTTTTAATTTTTTTTTTAATTCCCCTTCTATGTCAAAAACTCCTTGTCCTAAGGGAAATTTCATTTCTTTACCGAAACTCCCTGTCCTAAAATAAAAACAATAATTATCTTCAATCATATGCTCTGCAACTATAGATAAAGTAAATTCACTATTTTTAATTCAATTTCCGGTCATTTCGTGTTTTTTTCCAAGTCTTTCCTAGTTTCCCCCTCAAGTCGTCACCCTGATTATGACAAATTATATATAAATATATATTTTTTAGAGAACGGAAATGTATAGATGAATTGATAAAAGAGTATCTTATAAGGCT
>NC_046663.1:132390528-132419256 GCF_010883055.1 Belonocnema kinseyi
ACTATTATTTAATATGTGTTTTTATTAAACTTTCACTGGGGTAAACCCGGTTATACATCATAGCCACGGACTAAGTCAAGTGACTGATGAGATTAGAATGTTTTAAGTTAATTCAAATAATTTAACACGACGGTTGAAACCTCCTGCGATAATGTTGTAGGTATACAATTACGAGCGGCCACGAGCGTTAGAGGTAACAATAGTCACCTATGGATGCTTTCTTAGAGCTACCATCTGCCACTCTACGGGTTTTTAGTCCCCCGCTTCCTGATGATCAAAAAAGTTTCTTACAATGCGACAGGTGTTTAATAAAACCACCTTCTGAGATGCTGCCAATACCCTACTGACTCCTAAATGTTCAATATGTTCAGTGCATCTTGCGTGCACATTGCCTGTAGCCGAAATCACAATGGGATGAATAGATGCATGATTCACATTTCTCCATATGGTATTTACTTCATGCCTTAACTCGCTATACTTGTGGATCTTGGTTGTATAGATTGACTGCAAATTTCGGTTAAGCGGACAAGCAATGTCGAAGATGTAGACTCTTCCACCTTTTTTTTCTCGCATCACAATGTCAGGTCGATTGGCCCGGATGTAATAATCCATTTGGATAGTAACATCCCAATATAAGATGTAATCTTCGCTTTCTCAAACGGGCATTGGAATGTATCTATAGAAGGGCATCCACTCTTTTAAGAGTCGTAAGTTTAGGGCAAGTTGTTGATGTATAATGCCCGCTACATCATTATGTCTGTGCGTATATTCTCTCTGAGTCATAACGCGACAGCCATCAATAATGTGCTCGATGGATTCGTTGGTATCTCTACATAATCGGCACCGGTCAACCACGTCTTGACGTACCACGTGTTTGCGATAATTCCTGGAGCTGACAACCTTGTATTTCTACTTCCTCTATGGTTTCTGCTCTGGTATTCAAGGCCCCATCTTGAGACAAATTTAAGGAAGTGTATTCAAGACCCGCTTTACAGATGGTGCTGTAAAGCGCAACATTCCGTTTGCTGTTAAAATAGTCTCGCAACTGTATAACTTGTGACTCACACAGTTTTTGACATCTACAACGCCCCTACCCCCTAAATGTCATGGTAGAACTACCCATTCAATCGCTGAATTTCTGTGGTGCATTCGGTGCTTCGTCATTTCTACGCGAACCATTCTGTTTAACTTTTTAAGGTCGGTATTAGACCGTTTTATGAGCTTGAAGGAGTACGTGAGGACAGGGATGGCATATGTGTTGATCGACCTGATTTTTTTGCCGAGTCGAGAAAACTCTTCATAATTAATCTGAGACTCGTAGTGAAGGCAGTCGTTAGGCTTGTCTTAACTATCGTATGTTGAATACGCTTAGTTTAAAGAATACCCAGATATTTATATCATTCGCCGGCAGCCATTGCCTCGATGTTATTTTCGAACTCGTTCTCTAACTCTTGTGACATCGATCACTTGCTGCAGTTTCTGGCCTGAACTAGCGTACATCTTCAGGTCATCCCTGTAAAGAAGATGGGTCACTTGATGACCATCCTCATTATCATGAATTCTGAACCCATGAGACATGCTGTTTAGTGTTTTTCTCAATGGATTCAGCGCTAAACAGAACCATAGTGCGCTGAAAGAGTCTCCTTGAAATATACCCGTCGTAAAGCGTATTGTTCTAGTTATCCTTGGTTGTCCATGAATAAAATACTTGATTCTTGTACCCCAGAGCCTAATTGCATAGCTTAGAAAGTCAATAATGCGTGGGCAGATTTTGTAAAGTTTTAAGACTGCAAGAAAATAGTTATGCGGCACGGAAGGAAACGCTTGCTTGCAGTCAATGTATGCCATGTGTAAGTTCCTTTGATTCTTACGAGCTGGAGCCATGGCGACAGCGTCTGTAGTGACTAGATCTTTACAGCCTCGTGAGTTTTTACAACATCCTTTTTGTTATTCTGTAAGAATACCATTCTCGTCGCAATGAGAATATACCTTATCTGCAATGATAGCTGTAAGACATTTAGAAATTGTTGGAAGACAGGCTATCGGTCGAAAGTCAGATGGAATTTAAGCGTCTGGTTTTTTGGTATCATATACGTTGTACCTTGGAGCATAAAACCTGGCATCAGATCCGGGTGTTTAATGATCTTCTGAAAACAAGTTGCCAACGCAAGATGCACACTCATCAGGTACTTGTACCAGAAGTTGTGCACCATGTCCGGACCTGGAGCTTTCCAATTACTTGCCCTTTTCAAGACCGCTGAAAAATCCAAAGCTGTGATGTTTGTGAGATGTATTTCAGGGCTATTGCTTTCCCTTGCTTCCTCCAGTTTGAATCACGTAGTGTCCAAATTGCATCTGTTCATTTTTTACCAAACACCCGACCAGTAGTTAGTCATACCTTCCAATTGAGGGATTTCGGTGCCTTGGTGGTTATTTGCCTTTACTCTCAGTTCACGATAGAACCTTATTTCATCTGTCTAAAAGTTTTGATTTTGTTGCCTTCGTGCATTACTTTTCTTGTACCGACGCAGTCTAGCAGTAAGAACATCAAGTTTCTGTCGCTGAGATTCTAAAATTTCAGCCAATATTACTGGTGTTAATGTCTCGATGTGCCGAGGTTGGATGATTTTCGTAACATGGTTCATCAGCTTTCTGATTCTATTTCCTTATTTATATTGAGTTAATCGACCCAATTTGCAACTTACTTCGCTAACATCCATATCCAACCTCATCTTCCATGGTGGATTTTGGTCCCTTGCTGAGACAAAAACTGCATTTGAAGGCCTAGTTTTCCGACCCAACGTTCCAACGGTTGCCACAGTCGCACAGCAGACAAGAGTTTGCACCTCTAACGCAGTTTGTGCTACGTTCAAATATGTAGGTAAAACCTTGCTGTCGAGATGTAGTATAAGTGCACGCAGATCATTTGTGATGTTCATTTTGGGCAGAGAATGCCTTAGTGTTGGTTCTACATATCTGAACTCTAGTAAAGCACGACCAAAATTCCTTTCCAGGTGCTCTAGTTTTTCTGAGATTTCCCTATCCACATCATCGTTAGCAATATCCGGATGTGGTTCTAATGGATCCGGTGCATGATGTTCATTATCCCTAGCACCTATGCCTTCAGCATCAATCAAGTCTTCTTTATCCTCATCTTCCAAGGCGAGCTCATCAATAGGAAGGCACCGTCCCACTTCCTTTTTGATAGCAGCTATTTCAACAGCCGAAACCAGTCTGTTTACAGATATTGAGCGTTTTTGATTTGCCAGATTCTGCTCATTTATTTTTATGGCTAGCTCTGGGTATTTAAGTAAGAAGAGTCTATGATGTTCTCTCCTCACACTTTGCCCACATTTCTCTGCCAAAAAATAAAGGCGCATAACATTTTTGGTTGCTGAACATCTGCTTCTGCCTCTGGTTGTATAAGGTCATCCACCTCTGGAGGATGTGGTGGTGTTGGATCATCAATAGGTTGAGGAAGAACATCAATTACCCCTGCTTGACCGTTTGACGCGGCTTTCTCTAACTGATGTTTACTGCCGTCGTTTTTCCACGCCAAATCAACCTGTTGTTTAATCTCTATTGCTTCGTCTTCAGTAACATGAATATTAGTCCTGATGTCCTTCACCTTAGCGATAAGATCTCTTAGTGCGACTTTTTGTATATTAGGATACTTTGCAGCAAATTTTGTTCTTAAATTGTATCCTTTTTCCATTTTTGTTTCAAACTTCGTACTTTCATAATAGAGACGGACCAATTCCTCTTTCATTGTAGTATCCTTATTGATGCTCTCCCACGGTATTTCTGTCGAGGCAGTTGGCTGCAAATAGCTAGCGCTAGCCAAAGCATCCTCAGCAGATATAGTTGATGTTACACTGCTTACCGTTTGTCGCAGATATTCTTGCTGGCCAGCTGTTTGATTAGTGAGATCTGCCTGATCATCTCGCAGCTCACCATCGCCACCGTCCCGCATGCTGTGGCCCCCAGCTGTGGCTCCAGGGGCGCCCCGACGATCCTCGGGAAGCGAAAAGCGTTTCAAAATCTTTAATATATTCTCCATTTTTCATTGATGGGTTTTAGTGTTCTACTTAGTCCCTCTCCACTTCGTTATCAGCTTATTTGGCATGGGAAACCCTGTCGTAGAATACTCATCCTTATATTTAATTTTCCTAATATTAAATTACATGTTTTGATGAATTTTTTTGAATAACTAGTTACAGCTACTCTTATTGTTACTAAAAAAGGTTCTTATTCCATTTATATTCATAAAAAGTATCAAGTTTTTAATAAATTTTTGTGATTTTGCTATACATAAAAATGCAAAAACAGGCTTACCTGATCTATTTGTGAAATTCAAAATGGCGGATCCAATATGGCGGACATGATTTCGAGAAATGTTCATTTTTGCGGATATAAATTGTCCACAAGATTTTTTGGGTTGAAAATTGAGCATTCGCGATCATATTTGCAATATTCGAAGTGGCATTTCCAATATGATGAACTGGAAGTGAAAATTTCTTGAAATTCTGTCGAGATGCATACTTTACAAATCTGTGTTATCTAATTCCATCGATGATTGATACGTTTTTGTATCGTCTTTTGCCATTGTATGAAACGTTGCTCGATTCTCACGACGTGGAGGTAGCACGATTGTCAAAAATCCTTTTTTTTCTGTTAATTAAAAAATTTTTTTGTATTTTTATGATTTTTTTCAGTGAGTTTTGTATTCTTCATACGTCGTTTTATCTAAGGTAAATGAGCTTGCGTGGAGCAATTTGAACATAAATATAAGTTGCAAATCTTACACAAACTGTACGTCCTCCCAGAAAAAAAACGATAAAAATCGAGTAGATTTGAATTTCGTATCTGTCATTTGCAGATATTGGTGATAGACTATGTGATTATGAATATACAAGGGTTTGAGGACATAGAGAAATTCGCAGTGAAAGGAAGGGTGGAATCAGACCATCAGCCATTGAGTTTGTGGATACGGGGGGAGGCTGACGAAAGGCAGGGCGGGGAAGAATGGTCGTTAGGGGAGAGGGTGTAATTGGCGAGAGAGGCGATAGAGAAGTCTCAGGAGCAGTTATGCAACGTAAGCTTTGAGGGGGAGTCCGTGGACGAGATATGGGAGGATCTACATGAGAAAGTGAAAGGTTGTGTGCAAAAGAAGGTATTTAGGAAAAAGAATAAAGGAATCGCCAATCCATGGTGGCATAGGGAATGTGAAATGACGAAGAGAAAGGTGAAAAATAAGTACAGGAAGTGGAAGGAAGGAACCGCGAAAAGGGAGGAGTACGAAGAAATCAGGAAGGATTTTAGGGCGATGTGTAAGAAGAAAGAGCTGAAAAAAGAGCTAAAAAAGGAGTTGAAAAGTGTTGAGACAGAAGGGGACGTGTGAAAGATAATTAATAGGTTTAGGAAACGTAAGGTGGGTATAAGTGAGAAGATAGGGAGCGACGAATGGAGGAAATTTGTTAAGGATTCATTTCAGGGGTCAGATACTCGAAAGAGAGATGAGGGGATTAGAAGAAACACCGAGGTAGATAAAGAGGATCTGAAGGACGAGGAGATAGAGAAGCAGATATGGAAGTTGAAAAACTTGAAGGCAGCTGGGATTGACGGGGTAGAGAATGAAGCGTGGCTGTTTGGCACACAAAAAGTAAGGCAGAGGCTGAAAGGGATAATGAAAAAAGTATGGAGGAGGAAGGGATTCCCAAGAGGGTGGAGAGCAGGGTTGATTGTACCACTGTATGAGAAAGGAGATAGGGAGAGGTAGGAAAATTATAGAGGAATTACGCTCATGAACAATACGTACAAAATATACGCGATGATGTTAGCAGATAGGTCGCGGAAGAATTTTGAGGGGAAAGGAATATTGCCGGAGACGCAAGCGGGCTTTAGAGATAGGAGTAGCACTATTAACAATATTCACGTCTTGCAACACGTGATGGATAGAGAATTAACCAAAAAGGGTGCCAAAGTGTACCGGTTTTTGTAGATCTAAAGAGCGCGTTCCCGTCAGTGGATAGGGGGAGGTTGTGGGAGGCAATGGAAGAGAGGAGAGTGAAGAGGGGCCTGATCAAGAGGGTAAGGGAGGTCTATGAGGAGACGAAAGATAGAGTCAGAGGAGGGGAGGAAATCTCTGAGGGATCCTGGATGGATAGCGGGTTGAGGCAAGGGTGCCCACTTAGCCCAACGCTTTTTACAATTTTGATCGCGGATATGGAAAGTAAGCTAGCGGCCGGAGTGGTAGGAGGAGCTAGGGTAGGAGAAGTCAGGATATGGTCACTCGCATATGTAGATGACATAGTGCTGTTGGCAAAGACCAAAGAGGCTTTAAAGGAGATGATGAAAAGGTTGAGACGTTACTTGGACAAGAATAGGTTAGAGTTAAATGCGGACAAGTTAAAGGTTATTGTGTTTAGGAAAGGAAGTGGGAGAGATGGGGGAGGGGAGTGGAAGCGGAAGGGAACAGCGGCACAGGAGGTGAAAGAGTTTGCGTACCTGGGCTTCCTATTTCGAAGAAATGTGGGAGTGGATGGTCATATAAAAGAGAGAGTGAGAAGGGCAAATATTGGGATGAGGCAGGTGTGGGGGCTGGGAAAAAGATTGTTCGCAGATGATTTTGAAAGGAGAATGAAATTGTTTGATTCGCTAGTGATGAGTGTCCTATTGTACGGAGTGGAGGTGTGGGGTTGGAAGGTAAGTAAGGAGATAAATAGGGTACAGGAGAGGTATGTAAAGTAGATACACGGGGTTGGCAAGAAATACGCCGAACTATATTGTCAGGAGGGAGACAGCAAGAACGAGTTAAGGGATTATAACAGGGAGTCGAGCGTGTAAATATGAGGAGAAATTTTTGGAAGAGGGGGGAAGTAAATTGGTTAGGGAGTGTTGATGGGAGAAGGAGAACAGACGTTGTGGTGCAAAGATGGAGGTGGAAGGGAAAAGGTATTTTAGAATGAATGGACTGCAGATGGATGATGTTAGCAGAATGCACGAGGAAGGAAGGAAGATATATGAGTTGGTTCAAAAGAATGGCATGGAGAAAGAGAGGGCAGAAGGAGAGGAGAGAATAAGAGAGTCAAGGTATAACGGAAGCTATATGTGGATTATGCCAAGGGAGAGAGCGCAATATTTCTGTAAGGAAGGAGAGCAAGGAAGACAGGAACTTATAGCGAGAATGAGGTGCGGTTGCATGGAGAATTAAAACAAGTTCTGGCTTTCTAGAGAGAAGAGAATGTGTGAATTGTGCAGGAAGGGGGATGCAAAATTGGAGCATTGGTTGGAGGAATGTGTAGAGGTGGAAAGGAGGGGGATAAGCATGGTGGTATTGTTGCATGAAAGGGGTGACAAAAGGGAAGTAGGATGGGTGAAGGGGGTGTTGGGTAAGATAGAGAAGAAGAGAAGGAAGGAGGAATAGGGATGGAGAAGGAAAGATTGTAAATAGGAGAGGTAGTAGATGTAAGATAAATGTAAATATTGTAAATAGTAGTTAAGTATTAGGTGTAGCCGCGGAGACAGAGGCTGGTAATGCGAGGCACAGGACGAAAGAGCAAAATGCGTGCGAGGCGAGGCGCAGCGAGGAAGGTTAGGCTATAGGAGCGAGCGGATTAGTTATAAAGTGTGGATGGATAGTATTTTGTAAGACGTAGTTGTAAGAAAATTCTATAAAAAAATGGAAGTGTAAGCAAGTCAATTTTTTAACGCCAGTAGGTCAAAAAATAAACGTTTATCTATTCTAATTCAACATCAGCGACATTCAATTTATTCAGTGCACATGCTAATGGCTGCAGGGAATCCACGTGTTAGAAAAAAACTCTGCAATTCGCTCATATATCCATTTGCATAACAAACATCCAAATGTTTAGAATTTCAATACCCGTATTTTTTTTAAAGATAATTTCTATAAAATTAAGCGAGGGCGATAGTTTTTGTGAATTTAAGGTTTGTCAGGTAAATGTGAAGTTTCATATAACCTACAGATAGTAACTTATTCATTTTTAACTTTAAGTGATAACGAGAATTTATAAACGTAAATTAAAAGAAAAAATTTAGTTTTTGTTGTGTAAAATGTATAAAGAAATTTTCAACATTCAGGTGTGTGATGCAGATATGTTAAGTACTTTGTGTGTATATATTAGTTCTAATTTCAGGGAAAAAGAGCCAACATTCATTCAAATCGTGCACTTAAAAATAATATTCTAAAAAGTTCTAAATAAAAAGTTTGCAACATTTTGAAATGTTGAAGCTTTTTTATCAAATCAATCTTTTTCGTGACAAACAATAACGCCACTATAAATAATCAACTTTCAAGTTCTTGAAAGTATTATTAATTTTTCTTCTTCAAATATGTGTATCATACCTTAAATTTTGTTTTAAAATACTATAAATCAGTAAAAGTATATATGTATTTTAGCTACGAACTGTATATTAATTAATGCAATCAGTAACTGATAAACATATGTTATAACCGTTACTTAATTTTAGTGTTTTAGAGCAAAATTTAGGGTAGTATAATTAATAATATATTCTACCTATAAAATGATTAAGTTCGCCTCTTTTTTAGTAATTGATTACCTGGTAATAAGCGTTGAATTAAAAAAAATTAAGAATTTGTATTCCTATGAATACGCGATTTTTCCTCAGTCTAAAAATCCCCTAACGAGAACAGAAGAAATGCAAATATATTCCTCTCAATCGCCTTAGCAAAATTTAAAGAAAGCATTTATTCAACCCATTTTTTATTATTAAATCTTTCTATATCTTGTAAATTCGAAAAATATTCAAATTTATATTGATTAATATTTTTATAATTTATTTAAACGTCTTAAAAAATGCATCAAAGAAATATGTTTAAATGTGTGAATTAAATTAATTTTAACTCTAGAGAGGCGAACTTGTTTGGTTTAAAGTTAAATTTTCAAAACTTATATTCCACATGAAGGAACTAAAACAATTTATTACACATATTTTGTGAACTTATTAGAAGGAATTATATCATGTCAAAATATTAACACTTTTAGGGAATAGAAGATATCTCTGTGAGCTTAGCTGTCGGTACAATTACAAGGAATTAATTATATTGAAAACACGTTCTCTTTAGGAAATAGGAACCTATGCGACGGCCATTATAGAAACAGAAATAAATTAGTTTCTATATGTTAATATATGAATCATGAAAATTCTCCCTCATAATATATATTTATTTAATTTTTATTCTGATTTGCCGAAAAATGATATACTTCAATTATTTCTAACTGTTTTATTACACATTTAAGCGCTTATGCATTGTAATAGATGTTTAAATAAATGTATGCTCGTAAGCTGCTACGATACTGTGAAAAAATATCTTTAAAATGAGCTTACTAACATTACAAAATGTTGCTTATTTCAGATATTACCTCAAGTTTAGGAAAATATTAAAAATTTACATTATTTTTGCCATATCTACTTTAAAAATGGACAACTTGGCTTTATCCTCTGCTCGATTTCATACCAAATTTCGAATGCATTCAACATTTCAAGGAGAAAAATGGTTAGCTCTGTCATAATTAAAATAAAGAAAACTTATCAGTCATTAAAAAATGAGGCAAACGTAAACTTTTGCCAGTAGTGCATTAAAATTATAAGTCATAATTTATTATTCATAGCATATAAATACATATGCAACAATATGACATTTTGAATTTAGTTTCAAAAATAAATAATTAGTTTTCATTGTATAACTACTTACTAATAATTGTGAATCATTAGAATAACTATAGAATAAACATTGAATATTCGAGTAATAAATAAATATGCAGTACATCATTTATGTTTATGACAACTCTTGTAACTGTAACTCCGGTGGTAACTCATTAAAAAAATTCTCTAACTTCAGCAATTACCGACGCACAACGTCTGAAAAATGCCGAAAAATAAGAACCCGCCAAGAAGAGAAGAATAGAGAAAAATTAATATTTTCAGATTTAAAAGAAAGAGTGAGCACTTTTTAATTTTTTTGAATGTGCTAATTTTCCATCGGGAGAAGCGGCCACGAAAGAATATTTTTATCTCCGAAACTAATCCTTTTTTCGCCTTAATGATTGACACTTCTGTTGTACTTCATGCAGGCGAATATATTTTCCACTTTTTCAATTCCTCTTAATCCGATCAGTAGACATACCACTCATAGTTATTTTTAATTCCATACTTACATGCTGTATTTTCGACTTATTTAATTCCCTCTAATATGTCCACAAAATATGTGGGCTTACATAGTTTCTATTCCTCTGTGTGCAACATAAGTTTGGAAATTTTAATTTTTTTGGCAAGGTTATTTTTAATTCCATACTCATATGCTTTATTTTCGATTATTTTAATTCCTTCTAATCTGCTCACAAAATATGTGTGCATGCATAGTTACCATTGGTTTTTGCAGAATATATGTTTGGAAATTTCAATTTTTTTGATTGCCATAACGGTGGGGTAACTTTAATTATATTTGACATTGCTTGAACAAATTATAGATTTATTAATATAATAAATCATTATAAATTCATTTAATAATATTGTTTAAGGTAAAAAAAAATTAATTCATTTTTAAACAGAATTAATAAAATATTCTTTGACAATACTACAAATTATTTTTATTAACATAAATATTTCATTTTTATAACTGGTTGATTAAAAGGACTAAGTTTTTCGTCTTCAAAGTGACATTATTTTCTGTCTTTCTATTCTTTCTTTTGAATTCCTTCATTTTTTAATTCCTCTTAATACGCATCAGCAACGGCGAAACTTGGCTCCCTTAGTGATTATAGTTTCTATGTACACGTCATCACACGTTACAGCACGCACTTTGCTCATGATTTGTACCCATGATTTACGCATGCGCGCATCCAACATAGTGCTACTAGCGGGGGCATAATAAAACGACATTGCGCAAGCGCTAAAGATATATGGCACTTCCGTGTGAGTTCAGGACAATTTTTCATTGAAACCTATGTGGGAATAGTGAACACTGACCGAAGAAACTATTTTGATCAATTTCTAATTTAAAAACATCCTAAAAAAGAAATGCTTCATATACAAGGAGAAAATAAATTGAAAAGAAAACAGGTTGGTGCGCACAAGAAGTGCTGTTTTGGAAAGTGTAAAAGTGGCAGTCGGTGCAAGTCCTGCTTGGAATATACTTGGTTCATTTATTTAGAAATTTTTAGAGTGGTCTAAATAGAAGAAATATTAAGGAATTTTTTAGCAAAAACATCAATAAAAATAAAATTCCAACGATTCATGATTTTATTTCAAACAATTTAGTTTCGTGTTGTTTGATTTTGAATATTTGATTTATAATTACTCATTTTATATGAACAACCAAATATCGCTTAAATTTCCTAAACTGCTACTTTCTTTCATTGCAAAATTATTAATGGAGAGAGTTAGAAACTAAATATTTTAAACTCAAATAACATTTGAATAGTATTTGAAAATGAATTAAAGCGTTTAATAATGATTCTATTAATTTGAATTTATTTTCATTTAAAATAGCTTATGAAGGTTTAATCAAATATTTAAAGTCCTTCAAATACTAACGTTTTCTGATTGAAACAGCTCAATTTTGAAAATTAAAATCTACATATACATCCTTTAATTTCGAGAATCAGATTATAATCGTCTTTTGAAAGGAAGTACTTTTCAATTTTTTATACTAAAACTGCAATTTATTAAAAAAAAGTCCTAACATTATTCACATCTTTTTACAGTTGATCTACGCAAAATGTTTTTTATCCAAATTTTTCAAATTCAAACGCTTTAAAATTCTTTAAATTGAAAATTCATTCTTTAGAATCAATTATTATATAATATTATATAGTATATAATAATAATAAACATCTCTACAAAATTTTAATTGAGCTTATTTTAAATTATCGTGTGGCATGAAATTCGTAATATTTTAAGTAATTGGATGGATTTTTTTCCTCAAAATTTGTCAAATTCCTAGTCAAAAAATATATTTACTGAAATATTTTTCGGATTTTAGAAAAAATTCCTACCTTCCCGGTCAAGCCGTCACCCTGATTATAAAAGTGCTATATAAAAACATGACGAAAGCAATATTTTCATTTCTTTCAGTTTCACGTATTTATTACAAACAATTTTTTCACCATTTATAAATAAAATTTCTTTTATTGTACGAATTTTCAGAGAAAAAATGTTGAAACTAAAAAAATCGCATTTGCATTTATTTCGGCAACTTGCAATCTACGTGAATTTCAAAACTGACAACCCACTTATAATGATAGATATTAATTAATTTTCAACTGAATTTCTTTAAAAATGCTTCATCAACCTTTTATATATTTTTTTATCATTAGAATTATTTCAATTTTATGCAAAATACTATTTTTCCACTGTTAAAACCTTACGAATATACCCGATGTAAACGTAACCTGCATTCCATATACCGGTCAATAAGTTGCTACTTTTTCCCCTTGGTACATTGTTTTGTGTATTTTAACCGCCTTTTTAACTGACAACTAGTATTTTTTCCATCTGTTTATGCAATAATTCAGCACCTGACACATCATTTCCATTCGCTTTTACATTTAAATTGGGTACGATAGTGTACATTTTACCAGAAATATGTCCTCAATTTTTAAATGCCCGCTAAGTGTAATGACGGCGCCTAAGCTTGCGCTCTTGCATGAAAACGAAATCGCGAAAATTCTTGCGAATGAATGTCACTATCGCAAACGTCTGATGTTGGAAATGTGTAATATTGATGGTAAAGAGAATGCTGTCAATTTAAGAACCGACGTGGAACAACTTTCAAAAATATACTACCCTGTTGTAAAGCGGAAAAATATTTGACAATACGTGGTCACTACGTTTTTCGCCTTCTGAAGGGAACCGGCAATCGGTCCTCTCAATTTTGAGGTAGAATTACGGCCACAGCTCTTTTAAAAATTAAAGCACCGTTCCTTTGAATCCCGTAAGTTGTAAAATTGGACGACCTCTGAATGCTTTATTAGTTTTCTTCGTGATTAGAAACGGAGCGGATGTCTATTTTTTTCCTTCTGCGACGGAACGGGACGATCACACAGAGAGGAAGTTGACAATGAACAGAAAAACAGAACAGACAACAAAAAACAGGGGGTTTACTAAAGTTGCGGCTCAAATAAAAGTTGGTATCATTTGGAACTTGAGCTCCAGTAGATACCTATAGAGAACCAAAAGGGTTCGTTTAGAACGCTTTTGAAAAAAACATGAAGACACATTCACAAACTAAACGCATGCAAAGTAGAGCTGCTAAGTTAGGAATCATTTTACAGTTATCGACAACTTTACTACATAACCTGAAAATGATATTCATCAAGTCATATCTATTTTAATTGCGGTCTGATTTTTTAATTTAATTATCATCATTAAGTTATATCTCAGAGTTCGATTACATGTGTATCTTAGGGCAAATATTGTGTTATTAATTAAACATAATATCCAAGTGGGCAAAGCGAAGAATAGGTTCTTCAGAAATTAGCTCAATTACAATTGAGATCCTTTAGAACCCCAAGTGTGGTATCATTTAGAGCTCATTTATCGTTTTGGTTTCCTTTTCAGCAAGTGGGGTTCATTTTTGTCGCAGCTCCTTTGGAACCAAAAATGGGTTCCAATGAAGACTTCAGTTTTGTCTGGGTGCTGAGGAGGACCCCTATCCGTGGACGAAACGTTTGCCAATCTAACCTTTTAATAAATGCATGTTTCATAATTAAGTATTTTCATAAGACTTTAATGCCAATTAAAAATCTCTGCAAACAAATTTAATAACTGGGTCAATTAAATCCGAGACCTAAAACAAAACAGTAAAGATGTCACTGAACAACAAAAAACATTATGCCTGAAATTTTTCGCCTCTACAGCCCCGAAATTGGAAAGTTATCGGACTTGGAATGTACATGCTATTATTTCGCAAGGATAAAAATAAAATAATTTCCGAATTTATTTAATTGATCTCTTAAATGAGGAACGCTAGCAAAGTTAAAATAAATCGAATTTAACCGATTAAGATTATATAATTACACATTTAACGCTTTCAATGATAAATTATTTTAAATTAAAGCCATAAAAATTAGAAGATGATATTTTAAATTAGAATTCATAATTTGAAATAGAAAACGCTCTAATAGAAATAATTTTGAGATAAAAATTTAAAAATTAGATTAGAAATTGTAATTAAAATTACAATCCTAATGCATAAAATAAGTCGTCACTAATTAAAATATGGAATCATTTTTACATCCTCATCATTTATGGTTGAGAAAGTATTATAATAATAGGCCGAAATGCCACACCTCAGTGTTTAAACGCTTTTCCACGTTTTGAGACACGCTCAAGTCGACAATGAAGTTTTGACTATTGCGTCTGTCTGTGCGTCTGTGAATATCATAACTCCGTTTTATTTCTCGAAAATACTATGCTAAAAATCCTAAAATATGTATTCTATGTTTTTTTTGTTAGGCTTTGAAAGGAATATCGGAAATAGAAAATTGAATATTATTTGTCTGATGAAATCTTATGCGGCCCTATCTGGAACTTTGTCAGAACTTCAATGAGAAGATGTTTTCGTTTGTCTAAAAACGGGTTTCTATCCGATTCTCTACGGCTTTGAACCAAACATCGTAAGCGAATAATTGAATTATTTCCCCGACGAAATCTCACGCGGCCCTATCTGGAACTATGTCGGAACCTAAATTAGAGGACATCGTTTGTCTAAAAACGCTTCTCTATCTAGATCTATCCAACTTTGAAGCGAACATCGGAAATAGAAAATTGAATTATTTGGCCGACCGAATCTTATGCGGTCCTATCTGGAACTTTGTCGGAAATTAAGTTAGATGACTTTTCATCTAAGTTCGAAAATGGTTTTCTATCCGGTTCGATACGGTTTTGAAGCGTACATCATAAACAAAGAAATTAACTATTCGCCCGACGAAATATTATGCTGCCCTATCTGGAACTATGTCGGAACTTAAATTAGAAGACTGTTTTCGTTTGCCTAAAAACGGTTTTTATCCGAGTCTATCCGGCTTTGAAATGAATATCGGAAATAGAAAATTGAATATTCTTTGCCTGAAGAAATCTTATGCGGCCCTATTTGAAACTATGTCGTAACTTAAATTAGAGCACTTCGTTTGTCTAAAAACGGTTCTCTATCTGGGTCTATCCAACTTTGAAGCGAACATCGGATATAAAAAATTGAATCATTTGGCCGACGGAATCTTATGCGGTCCTATCTGAAACTTTGTCGAAACTTAAGCTAGAAGACATTTCATTCGTTAGAAAATGGTTTTTCATCCGGTTCTATCCGGCTTTGATGCGAAGGTCGGAAACAAAAAATTTAATCATTTGCCCGACGAAATCTTTATCGGCCCTATATGGAACTTTATCGAAACTTACATTAGAAGATTATTTTTGTCTGAACACGGAAACGGTTTTCTATCCGGATTTATCCGCATTTGAAGAAAACATCGGAAACAGAAAATTTAATTATTTGCCTGGCGGGAACTTATGCGCCCTATCTGGGATGTTCTTGGAACTTACATTATAAGAAATTTCTCAACAAGTTTTTCATAGTCTACATCATTTAACGATATATTATTAAAGGGTTTACAATGACTGAAGAAAAAAAAACTGTATTTGCCTGAGTTTAACTGCTTAAAAAAGGCTAATACTTCAACAAAATTAATTAGCCAAGAAGAAAACTATCGGAGGCATGCATAGTTTCACTGCTTCTTTTTATATCAAGAAAAATACAAAAATTAAAAAATATGTAATTGATTAGTATTAATTTTTAATATTATTAGGAAAATTGGTAAACAAAGGGGTAAAAGAGCTGCTCAGCTTTATTACTGGTTGAAACTCACAAAGAATGGAAATATAATGCTACCATCATTTTAAATTACCTGCATTTAAAGCAGCATTTAACTCGATTCTCTGTCGTCGGACTGTTTCTGGATGTAAAACTTCACGGCCATCAGAGAAGTAAGAATAACGCTTTTTTAGTTGTTATGCTGAGTTATTATCATCATTCGTTTCTAATGGCCTTCTTTCTTCACCTCGAGAAACAAAATTCATCATATAGAGGGTAAATTATCGAAATATGACCTTAAACTAAAAAATTTTAATTTATACACAAAATTGCAATTTCCATACAAAATTGTACTAATCGATGTGCACAGTGATCAATTCAGGAACGGTAAGTCGTTCACATCTTTTCACAACTTTTATAAGTCCTCTTCAATTTATCAAAACACTTAATCTTCATACAATAATATAAACATATATGTAATACTCTACTGTTCCTCCTCTTCCATCACCCCTATGGTTAGCGGTGCACGCGCAATGCTCTGAGAAAGATCTGTGCGCTGATCTGGGTACTCAGGATAAACAGTGAAAACAGCGCAGAGTTGAATGCACATTTTTTATTGGTCGCTTCAAGTCACGTGATGTGTGCACATTTATTTTAAATCTTGCAAATAAAATAGTATGATTCCCTTCTTTAGCTCGTTTCAAACGGCATAGGGATATTCATTATTGCAAATGTCTCTCCAATTTTATTACATTTACGTGTCTATTTTCACAACTATTCACATATTCATATGTTGCAATATTTCTGTCTGTATCGAAAGATATAAGCTTTTTTAGATGGCACTACTTTCGAAGCGGGTAGGTTGGGGCGCATTGGTGCGTGAAGCAACCGCCGCTTTTCTCAGTTGCAGCGAAGATCACTCAGTTGCCTATGTTGCATAACCGGTGCGAGTGAAACCGGCCGGCAATCAACACGTGCACGCGCGATCTCAGATTTATAATCTCGTAAATTGTGCGGTTCGTAAAAGATTAACAAAATTTGCTCATATAACTGGTAACACTATTTATCAGTTCAAAGTAGCTTGCTGAACAATTATTTCATACAGGAATTCGAATCTCCAAAAATTATTTTACATAAGAAACATTTTTGCGAAAGTCCTAAAAGTGTACTATAGGATATATCTTCTTAAGAGGAAGCGTGTGACTTCGAGATGGTTTTTTGCTACCTGAAGTACATTAGTGCGTGCAAAGGTGAAAAAAAACATGAAAATTGTGAAATCGTGCCACTGAGTCGAGTTGTGAAGTTGGACGCCAACGAAATAAAAAAAGACTTCGTTTAAGGTAAAATTCGGTGGGAAATTCTGCGATACATTTATCTCCTTTGTTGCCGGTAAATTCACTTTTCATTTTGTATTATTGATTTCATTGACTTTTTTCATTTATTTTAATTTATCAGGCACGGAGGGTCGCAGGTTTTCTATCTTCCTCACTCCTTAAGGGCATGCTCTTCGTGACCACGTGACCAAACTAGTCCCCGGTTATGAGCATTTTTTTTGGTGTTCACTGTGTCCATACGGATTGAGATATTGTGTTTAAAATTTGACAGATTAAATAAAAGCACTAAAGAACGTTTGTATACATCAATATGTTTATAGTTTTAAAGAAAGTTTATATATAAATCGATGAAATAGGATATGACCATTCGAGTTATAGCACTTTGCAGACAATTTTTGGTTTGATGCATTTCGGATTTTTTGGTTCGCGTAAATTGAGCACTGACACCAATTTTGGACTAAATTGTCTAAACCTTAAATCAAATTAATGTAAGCAATAAAATTTGCATATTCGTTGCCAATCAACAAATAAGTATCTGCACACACGTAACCTATAATTATTTTTGAAGCATTTTTAGCGATTTCTAGCGGAGAAAAAAAGAAACTTTGAACTTCGATAAAGTCGAGATCACGTGACTAAGTTCGTTCATGAAATTTTTGTGTAAAATAATTTTCATTTTTTTGGTCCTAAAAATAAAAGATAAATTTCAAATTGGAAACATAACAACACAAGAAATGTGAATAAATTTACTCTTCGGAGTTTTCCAACCAACTTCCATAATTTTTGACGTCTTATTTTTGACGTTGAATCGATCAGCTGATAACTATTGTTGACAGTAAACCAACCGGCGGGGCTCAGCGTCGGACTTTATCGACGTTAAACGTTTTTTTCCCTTTTTCTATAGTATTTCACTAGAGAACTTTCTTCGTAATTATAAACATATTGATACATACAGACGTTCCTGAGTCCTTTCGGTATAACTTTCTAAATCCTGAACACGATATCTCAATCTGCGTGGACGTAGTGTGGACCAAATAAAATGGATTTAGTCCAAAATTGGTGTCAGTGCTCAGTATACGCGAACAAAAAAATCCGAAATGCATCAAACCAAAAATTATCTGCAAAGTGCTATAACTCGAATGGTAATATCCTATTTCATCGATTTATATATAAACTTTCTTTAAAACTATAAACATTTAGATGTATACAAACGTTCTTTAGTGCTTTTATTTAATCTATCAAATTACAAACACAATATCTCAATCCGTATGGACACAGTGAACACCACAAAAAATTCTCATAACCGGGGACTAGTTTGGTCACGTGGTTACGAACAGCATGCCCTTAAGAACTATAAATTCACACTTGTTAAGGAACGAGAAAGACAGATAGCCTGCGTTTCGCCGCCCCTGCGTAACTTTTCTCGCAAAGCACTGGCGGACACAAAAAAAGTTAAAGGTTTGATTATCTAAAAAAAAGTTCTGTAAAAAATATCTCTCACTCTTTTGCAATAACTTTCATTATTTACGAGAAAAATTAAAAAATGATATTTTTAGGAAAACAATTCTCCCAGCCACAAATTTTGAGGCGGCGGTGATAGAAATTTTTTGGCGGCAAATCAAAAGAGCATGTATCGCTTGGTTTTCTCTAAAGGAAACATACCTTGTCCTCGAGAAATTCTGCCACTTCAAGTGTAGAACCCGCTTGTTTTGAAGTTGATAATCTTAGTTATCGCTAACTATATAATAATCATAGTGCACCTTTCTTGGCAATTTTAATTAATAGTACCTTTAATTAAGGGCATGTGATGCTTAGAAAATTATTGATTTTACCAGTGTTAGGTTCCCCCGGCCTTTTTCTGCAATAATGAAGATTTTGTCTTACAAATTTTGGGAATCACATTCTTGAGTCTAAAAAAGTTAAAGAACGCGCCGCATACAATATTTTTTCCGGCACTGATAATGATATGAGTTAAATTAAAATCAATAGAGCAGTGCTAAAAACCCATAGCTAAATGGGGTAGGGTTAATTATGCTTCAAGTAGGATCGGCCTTTCGAATACATACGGAGATTCAGAACAGATCACTTGAATTACTGAGTTTACCTCCGTTTTGTACCTATTATAAAAGATTTGGTAATGAAGCTGTTTCTTCTGACATAAAAAATTGACCCAAAGATTGTTATGGTATAATCAGGCGCTGTAAAAACAAGACGGTTTTAAAAATCTTATTTTTGTCGACTAAAGAGAATCCGAAAGATAATCCAATTCTATAGTTTCAAGTGAAAAACATCTCACTCTCAAAAGTATACATTATTTTATACAGTCTTCACGAAATTTGGATGTTGTAAAAATACTTTTCCGCAGAACATCAAGAAAGTGTTAAACATTATGTATTAGGGTCAGTCTTAGGAGCAACATTTTAGAAAATCGAAAATAATGCATTCTAAGGTAATTTTTAATGGTAATTTTACCGATTACTGATCATTTTTATAGAAAAATAAGAACAAATCTAGAGAGTTCCTAATTCAACCCAAGACCGAGATATATTTTTCTCGTTTTTATTAAAAATGCTCAGCAATCGGCAAACTAATATAAAAAATTATTTTAATAATTCCCTATTTGAAATAATAGCATCTATAAAAATGATACATTCCGTTAATGGTGTTCACCTGAAAGCCGGATAGTGCCAGAGAGAAAACTGTGTACCGTCTTAGATGGAAACAGTCGTGAAAATGGAATTCTGATAAATTGCCATATAGAACCAGATAATATTTCGTTTACAAAATAATTGAGTTTTCTGCTGCTGATGTTTGTTTGATAGCCGGATAGAGGCACATAGAAATCCATTTTTTGTCTTGAAAGGAAATAATCACACAAATACAGTTCCGACCAATTGCCGGATAGAACCGGATAATATTTCGTTAAAAAAATAATTAAATTTTTTGTTGCCGATTCCCGGTTGAAAGCCGGACAGAGGCAGATACCATTTTTCTGTGTTAGCCGTAAACAATCACACAAATATAGTTCCCATCAATTGCCGGATAGAACCGAATAACATTTCGTTAAAAAAATAATTGGATTTTTGGTCGCCGAGGCCTGTTTGAAAGCCGGATAAAGGCGGATTGAAAACCATTTCTTTTTTGTCTTAGACGCAAACCACACAAATATAGTTCCAACGAAGAGTTTTTGGACTTAGACACTTAGATAATATTTAAGAAAATTGTAAAAACGTCAAATAAAAAACGGAATATTTGAAATATTTTAAAAATACATTTGGTGATACTTGCGAAATTATTGAAATCTTTGAGTAATCATTGAAACCATTGTGCACTGTTTAAAATCTAAGTATTTATAATTTAGTAATTTAGAGGAGAGAATGTTTATGGTGATGAGAGGAGGGGCGGTAAGTGGGACTTGGAGAGGGGTTGGAAGAGAGAAGAGTGAAAATCAATTTGAGGGGGGGGGGATAAAATCCTACAATACGGTGCATAGCGCTGCGCAGAACCATTATGAGACACATTAGGCTGCACAGATGAGTCCTATAATGTACAGGATTGCGCATTAGAATCCTCCGCGGTCTATTGGATTGCGCAGTAGAGTTTAATAATGCGCAGAGCTGTGCAGTAAGTTCTTCAGAGGGGAGGGATGATCGACAGGCACGTTTGATACACGCGTGTGCGCAGTAAAAGCCTACTTCATGTATGGATGCGCAATAGATGTACGCTGCAGTCAAGGTTGCTAATTGGAGACCTCCGATGTGTAGCCATGCGCATTAGATTGCTGCATAGTAGAGTTATGCGATGCATATGAATGGGCAGTAGAGTTCTATGAGGCATATACCTGCGCAGTAGAGTTCTGTGACCCACGTGACGGCGCAGCCGCGTTATGCGATACATTTGGATGCCCATAGAGCTCTGTCATACACATGGCTGCAAAGTAGAGTTTTGTGATGAACGTGGATGCGCAGTAGTGTTCTGTGACGCACATGACTGCACAGTGGAGTTCTGTTATGTGCACGGCTGCGCAGTAGATACATGGGATGCACATAGTTGCGCAGAAGAGTCTGCAGAAGAGTCTGTAAGCACTAAGCACTATAAATCTCTACTGTCTAATTCTATTGAATGGACACATAACTCTACTGCGCATCCATGCATATCACATAACTCTACTGCGCACCCCAGCACATTCCACAAGTCTAATGCGCAGTACAATTGTCCATAAAAGCGCACGGCACATCTATACATGCGCCAGAACTTACTGCGCATTTCTACGCATTATAATCTCTACACTCCGCAGACATTTTCATCACAGAACTCTACTGCACAGACATGTGCATCACAGAACTATATTGCACAGCCATATATATCACATACCTCTATTGTGTAGTCATGTGCATTACACATCTTTACTGCGCAGCCATATTCATCACATAACTATACTGCACAGTTAAATAAACCATATAAGGACACGGCACAGATATATACATTCGAAGGCTATACTGCGCATGCCTACGAGTCATGTATGCCTAATGCCCATTGCTACACATCGGGGGTCTCTAATGCGCAACCTTGACTGCACCGTATATCTACTGCGTACCCATGCGTGAAGTAGCATTTTACTGCGTACACGCATGTACCGCATGCGCCTGCCGATCATCATTACCCGCTGCAGAAATTACTACGCAGTTCTACTTATTATTAAACTCTACTGCGCAATCCGATATACTGCGGATGACTACTGCGCAGTCCTATATACTAGAGAACTATACTGTTCATCCTAATGTGTCACATAATGGTTCTGCGCTGCGCTATGCACTGTATTGTAGGATTTAACCCCCCCCCCCCAGATTGATTTTCGCTCATCTCTCACCCAACCCCTCTCCAAATCACACTTACCGCCCCTCCTCTCATCACCATAAGCATTCTCTCCTCTCTCTTTCTCCCTACTCTCTTCTCTCTTTGTCCCTCTTTTGCACTTCCACTCTTTTATCATCAAATTCCTATGCTTATTATACACTCTAGGGATTTTTAATCTAATTTTTATTTGCTGATATTAGAAAGTATTTTCAAGAAAATACACAAAACACCTCAACTACATAATACAACTCTAAGATATATTTCAAATAATATTTCAAAATACTGGTATGTATTTTGTAGTTGTATTTGAACTACATCAGCTGAATTGAATTTTCCCCATGATGTATTTCAATTACATGGTGTTGAAACACATGTATTTCAACAATGTAGTTGAGGTATTTTGTGCCCAGCTCTGGGTAAGATAGTTTTCATTACTTACGTAAGACTTAAGGGGGGGGGGGGTCGAAAATACCTACATATCCTTACTTGGGGATGGGGGTCCAAATAATTTCTTACGTAAGTTTCCTCTTTCTCATTATTTGTTAAAAATATATTACATAATTAAAACATGTTTTAGCTGTTGAAATTATTTCTTATACAAATTTTTTGAATTGCTTTTTATTACGTAATCTTCAAATCTTGCGGAATCTCCGAAAATCATTATAGTCCCTTAAAATCCCATGATTTCTTTTGAAAAATCAGTAAAATCCTTAACATTTTTTAAATCATAAGAAAATTCCTTGAAGCCTATTAATTTTCCTCAATACTGTACATAATCTTTTGAAATACTTGTAATAAACTTCCTTAAAATCCTTTCAAGTCCTTTAAGCACTGTAAAAATACCTTAAAATTCCTTGAGATTCCTTGAAATTCTCCTGAAATCCCTCTAGGTTCCCTAAAATCCTTTGTAATTTGTGGAATTTGTTTTTATTTCCTTAAAAAATCTGTTAAATCTTTAAAATACCGTCGAATTTCTTCGGTATTTTTTTAAACATCATACATTTTTTTTAAATCCCTTAAAATCTTTGAAATACTATTAAAAACTGGTGACACTCTTAGAAATACGGCAAAACACTTTGGAATCTCTTGAAATCCTTATAAAATCCTTAAAGATCCTATGACTTCGATATTTGTTGGAACAGCGCAACATTTTTTGAAATTCCTTAAAATGTTTTAAATACCATTAAAATCTCCTAATATCCTTGAAAGTTAGATGAAATACTTTGATATATTTTGAAATCTGTTTAAAATATTTCAAAATCCCATGATTTCTTTTAAAATATCAAGAAATCTCTTAAAATCCTTTTTAATCCGTGGAAATCGTTTATAATACCTTAAGACCTCTCAAAATCCCTACGATTACTTCAAAATCCTTCGGTGTTTCTTGAAATATCATACATTTTTTTAATTCCTTTAAATCTCTAATACCATTAAAAATCTGCGACACCGTTCGAAATTCGGTAAAACACTTGGTATCCCTTAAAATCTTTAAAATCCTTTAAAATTCCATACATTATTTTGAAATATCATGAAATCTCTTTAGTACCCTTACATTTTTTCTTAAAATCTCTTGAATTCCCACAAAGTTATTTTTAATCCGCAAAAATAGTTTTTAATTTCTTAAAACCTCTTGAAATCTGTAAGAATCCATCGAATTTCTTTGGTATTTCTTGAAAATTTTTTAAAATTTTGAAATACGTTAAGATCTTGAAAATACCATTAAAATCCCCTGAAATTCCTAGAAATTCGGTAAAATACTTCAGTATCTCTTGAAATCTTTTCATAATCCTTTAAAATCCTTATACAGACCAAAATCCAGATAGACCCAATTTATTAAACTGTATAAGAAGCCGGAAAGAACCCGAAAAAAAGCCGAGCATGGCAATAATGGCACCGAACATATTCCGCATGGAGCTGGATAAAAACCCTATAGGCCAAATCAATTACACCGTATAAGATTCCGGATAGAGCCTGAAATCATGTAGGCAGGGCAATATGGGCCGCGGATATATTACTCATAGAGCCGGATGAAAAACCAGATAGAACAAATTTATTACACCATACAAGAATCCGGATAGAGCCCGGCAAAATGCCGTATAGGGCAATATGTGCAGCGGGAATATTCCGCATAGAGTCGGATTAAGAACCAGATGGCCAGATTTATTACATCGTATAAGAATCCGAATAGAACCCGACAAAAATCCGGGTAGGGTAACATAGGCATGGATTGTACTCCGCATAGAGCCGGATAAAAAACCCTATAGACCAAATCCATTACACCGTATAAGAATCCCGATAGAGCCTGATAAAATCCGGATAGGGCAATATGGGCCACGGAAATATTCCGCATAGAGCCGGATAAAAAACCAGATAATCCAAATTTATTACACCGTGTAATAATACGGATAGAACCCCAGAAAAAGCCGGACAGGGAAATTTAGGGACCGACAAAATTCCATATAGATACGAATAAAAACAGATAAAGGGAAAATGTTATGCACCGGTAAAGTTTCAGATTGATCAAATAAAAAATAGGATACAAATACCACATAAGTTTCCGGATAGAACCAGAGAAAGAACGGAGCAGGGTAAAATGTGGATCAATAAAATCCATATAGGCACAGATACGAAAACAGATGGAATAAATTTTATGGATCGGTCAATTAGCGGATAGAATGAATAAAAGTTAGGACACAAATACTGTGTAAGTTTCCGGATAGCACCCGAGAAAGAACCGAGCAGGCTTATATACGGATCGAAAAAATTCCGTATAGACACAGATACAAAAGCATATAGAATAAATATTATGGACTTTTCAGTTGCGGGATAGAACTGGATAAATAAAGGACACAAATACCGTTTGACTTTCCTGATAGAAACTGACAAAAAACCGAGAAGTGTAATATGCGGATCGATAAAATTCCGTATAGACACAGATACAAAAACAGATAAAATAAATATTATGGTTCGGTCGATTGCCGGATAGAACAGTATAAAAACGACACAAATACCGTGTAAGTTCCCTGATAGCAACTGAGAAAGAAACGAGCAGTGTAATATGCGTATCGAAAATTTCCTTTTAGACACAGATACAAAAACAGATCAAATAAATGTTATGGTACGGTTGATTTCCCTACAGAACAGGATAAAAAAAGGACACAAATACCGTGTAAGTACAGTGAACTTAAATCATTGAAAAAATCGAAACATAGTCGAGTTTGATATCAAATTAATCATGAATCGACAAAAAAGTATAATATGTAATCATAATACTACTTTAACTATTCATTAAAGAACGTTAATAAGCAATAGCGCGTCAGAGTGAACAAAGAACGTTCCCGCGAGCTGTACGCTCCACTAGCGTGCATCTGTCGCATTCCTCGGAAAAACCGAGGCGATGCCGATGAAGGATGATATGGGAAAACGAGGCGGAACCGAAGCTTTAATGTTTTGGTGCAGTATGTTAATTAGCTTGGGAAATTCCGAAAGTTAAAATTTGGCCAGATTTGAACTCTTAGTAATTAATTTCATAATTTCGGTTTGTTTCTCAAACAATCGCATTTCTCAAAATTATTCCTAAATATTTTTGCACTTCCAGTCCAAAAGTATGAACAGTCTCTCAGTATGAAGGTTTGAATGAAAAAGAATAGTGAAATTTCAATTTTAGCGTAAACATAAACTTTTTTCTATCCAATTTAAAATATGATTCTTCCACCGACCTCTAATCCGCAAGAGAATAATACATTTTTGAGAAAATTAAATCCTTGCATTTCTACCCTATTACAAATACCTATATAGGTCACTAATATGATTCTATATGAGGATTCTACAAGCGACCTATATAGGATCCTATATAGGATCATCTATATAGGTCAGTATAGGAGCCACCTATACGAAATGAAACAGCTTTTTGCATAGGACACTATATAGAATCCTATTAGTGACCTATATAGGAGAGATGATGAACCGGAGGTGTTGCGCAGTAGTTTCCTATAGCAGATACATCTGCGCATTACTTATTTTTGACTATGCGATTACCTAGTAGTAGGAACATGTATAGGTTCTTATATGGATTCTAACGTAGGAAGAGGAACCCATACCCTTACTATAAAATCATTTAGAATTCTATAAAGGATCCTATGCAGGAAGCTGTTTCATTTCCTATATGTGGCACCTATATTGGCCTATATATGTATCCCTATATAGGATACTATATAGGTCACTTATAGGATCCTTATATAGAATCCTATCAGTGACCTTTATAGGCACCTATATAGGTATTTGTAGTAGGGTAGTAGCGGTGGCAACGACTCTCTGAATTATTTTGTGTTCCCAAAACAGGAAAAAATTTACATAAATTTAATTCCTTCTAGTTCCTTAACAAAATATCTAGAATTAATTGTTTTTAATGTCGCAAATTAGGATACATTTCAAATTTAATTAATTCCTTCCATTTTTTCCAGAAAATATGTATATTGAATTGTTTTTAATTCCGTGAAGCAGAATCTATTTTTAAAGTATTTAATTCCCTCTAATACCTTCAGAATAAATCTTTATGACATTGTTTTGAATTCTAAAATGTTGTATATATTTTTAATGAATCTAATTCCCACTGGTACCTTCAGAAAATATTGAGGTTAATAATATTTAAATAAATACAAATATTAATAAATATAATTTACTTTCCAAATGTATAAGCTATAAATAAAGTGAAAGGTGAAAAATATATACACATGAAGTAATATTCTAATAAAAAATAGTAACTAGGTGAAAGCCAAGATAAAAACAGAACGAAAATAATTCGATAATACTACATGGATTAATAGTTTAGTAGATATTCAATTAATGGATAATAATTAGGTTACGATACAAGAAATACTATTGTTTATTTATATCAATGGAAAACTTCTAGATTTTCATTTTATTGATCCTGACTACGGATTTTCATATTTTTCAATTCCATTCAGTACAGCTTTGTGAAATTTGTCAGGGTGTATTGATGGAGATTAATTTTTTTCAAATCTATTTCCGCGAAGGTTTAGGAGACAAGCGGAAAAATCAGATATTCAAGTATATTACATTTTTTAATCCCGATCAATGAAAAACTTCTTAGTGGGCTCATTCCTAGCTTAATTTGAAAACTCAATAAGAAAAATCATACATTTTTTATTGCTCAACTAATTTTTGAATTTAAGTTAATTAGAAATACTAGTTCAACACATGAAAAGCAGAACATGAAGGATTTTTATAGAGTCAAAATTAAAAGGGTGGATTTTAAAATCTTACTTTTGAAATGTTGAGGAAGGGCTCAAGCAGAAAATTACATTTTCTAAAGTGTGGAAAAAATTTTTAAACTGGTTTAGGAAAATTATAAAAATAATTATTATATATACTTCAAAAGAAACCCAGATAGCACACAAAATTCGGTGAATATTTCCTGAAACTTGCATTTCAAAGTTCAGAATATTGCATTGAGAGGTCAGGGCAAGGTTCGTGGAGCCATCAAAATGTCTGCTTGTGAGGGAATGTTGCCAGTGTTTGTTGAGGGAAGATTGCATGGAAAGTTTCCTGAAAGTTTCGGCAACAATATTCAGACAATATTTGTTTGAAAATGTTCACGCAATGCTGAGAAAAATGCTTTAGGAAATGTTATTGATAAATATTGTGGAAAGGCTCTAAAAAATAATTTAAAATAATTTAAAAATGCATTGGTAATTAAATAAGAAAGAAAATAAATAATAGTTGATAAATGTTTAATACTATTTCAAAGAAAAATACATTGAGATCATTGTTAATACGGAGTCTAAACAACTAAGTGATGATATAGACAAACTTTACAACGTCAGTACTCATTAAAAATTTTGTCCGAAGGATATTTTAAACACTGGAAATATCGCAGTGATAATAATAAGCCAAAGTTGAATATAATTAATAGGATTGGGCGAAAATAAAAAATTCTTCAATTCGAAACCGTCACTACTTGAAAAAGTAGCACGTTTAGATTTAATTTTTTGACATTCCTGGAGGCCAAAAAAGTCTTCCAAATTTTTTGCCGAATTTAATTATTCGCACTGAAACATAGAATTCTAATCGCTAAGACCCATAATTCGGAATTAAGAAACTAAAAATTGGATGTATTTCGAATTTCGATTCCTGGGTCTTGACAATCATTGTTTTCTAGAGCACTCTTGTCACTGAAAAGTTTTTAAGTAACCCAAAATAGTATCCTATTCACGCAGGTGTTACATTTTTTCCACCAAAAAAGGGCCCTAGTAGCACGGAACATTCCGGGAACGTTCGGCGGGAACTTTCGGAACGTTCTCTGAGCGTGTAAAATATCTGCCACTTGCGAGCGTTCCAGGAACATTCCAATGGAACGTTCAAAGAATAACTTATTGTTAATGCTATTATTATCAATGTATAGCTGATTAACCGTAAGTGATAGGTCAACATTAATGTCAGTTATGATATAGATACCATATTAGAATGTAGTATATACGGTACTCAAAACTCAAAAATTACAATCTATTTTTACCTATCTCCTATGGTTTACGAGATAATCAAAGTTATTTAGAAAGTACATACTAGGCAGTCTGATAAGTCCCTGAAAAATGAAACAAGGAGACGTTTTTTTGGCCAAAGTCGGTTTTATTTTTCAACATACTCTCCTTTTAGGTCGATACA
>NC_046663.1:132419356-132459469 GCF_010883055.1 Belonocnema kinseyi
GGCGTCATTTGAAGGATCAAGCTCGACGAAAATAGTTCACATTAGTGAATACTAATGCCATCTCTTAGAATTTTCAGGTACTTATCAGACTGCCTAGTACTTATTAAACAGTACTCTGTACATGAGTAGATTTTTGAAGGCAGGCTTTTTCTGAACTCTTCGTTGAAATGTGTATTTCATTCCAGACTTAATTGCTTTAATACTGTACTCTAAAGAAAAACAGTCAATTTTTTGTGTAAGAAAAAGTTTATAATTAGACCTAGCGTTGCAGTGGAGGCCTGGCGGGGCCCGTCCCTATTGCAAATAACTATATAGGTCACTAATAGGATTCTAAATTGAAAACCTACAGAAACCGGATGTGCGAATAGATTTCCAAAATAAGATAATCGAAAGCATAGATAGGGCAACATGGGAGGACCGTATAAAAAACAAAGATATAGAGGGCGCCTGGACAAAGTTAAAGGATATTATTGTTATATGTACCATCGAAGTATGTGGTACCGCAGTTACAGGAAGAATGTCGGATGATGCGTGGTGGAACGATGAAATTCAGGCTGCCCAAAAAGCAAAGAGAGAAGTGTACAGGAGAACTTTGAACATCGCAGGTCTTAGCAATGAGGAAAGAAATAGACGCAGAAATAATTATAGACACGAAAACAGGATACTCAAACGATTAGTTAAGGAACGTAAAGATACAATTAGAGCAGAAGAAGAGATGAAAATACAAAACGACTTTGAAGGAAGCAAGAAACTGCTTTATAAAAAAATGAAAGGAAACAAAAGTACAAAATTTGTCAACATGAGAAATAGTAGGGGGCAATGGTATATGATGCAGACGGAATACTAGAGGCTTTCAGAGACTATTTTAGGAGACAATTCGGAGATGAAGCTATAGGACAATACACCTGCGATGTTGAACACGATGCGATAGAAAACTCAATTGAGAAAGTCTGTTTCATTGAGGTTAGGGATATAATTAAGAACTTGAAAAACGGTTAGACTACCGGGGTAGACGGTATTAACGCTGAAATGCTTAAAAAACACATAGACTGTGCGAATTGATAAAATTATGTTTCGAGATGGGAGACGTCCCAGACGATTGGAAGAAAGCGATTATCATACCAATGTACAAAAGAAAGGGAGGTAAAAGCGACTGTAATAATTAAAGCGGGATTAGCTTGTTAAGTACCATAAGTAAAATATACTGAAAAACACTTTTTCGTAGGGTAATGAAAATAACAGAAGCAAGGACTTGGGAGTCCAAAGTGGGTTTATGCCAGGAAGGTCATGTACGGATCAAATATTTAGCTTAAGGAAAATAACAGAAAAAAGTTTGAGAGTAGGAAAAAATGTTTTCTGTACCTTTGTTGACCTGGAAAAAGCTTTTGACAAGGTAGATAGAAGTAAACTTTGGGAAGTCCTGAAAGTGTATGGAGTCAATGGATGGCTCCTACAAGCTATAAAAACAATATATACGGGTAGCAAAGCGAATGTAAGGGTGAATGTGAAATTGAGTGACTGTTTCGATATTATTCAAGGAGTTAGACAAGGATGCGTTATGTCTTCATGGTTATTTATATTATTTATGGACAAGTGTTTAAGAATGGCTCTTTTCGACGAAGAAAACTAACGAAACAAGTGTATCAAGGTAATGTAAATGATAGCGTGCCAAAAGGTAGACCGCGGAAAGAATGGTTAGTATGTGTGAATGAGACCCTAGTTACAAGAGACGTAAGAAGTCACAGAAACATGAGAGGCTGCTGAAAAAATGCATGGGCATAAAAGAAGCTAGAGAAGTATGCCAGGACAGGAAAGTATGGCAGCAAATAGTTAATAAAAAGAGTGTCAGTAGAGTGAATGCCAGCTGAAACAAAAGACCTTGGCTACTAATGGACCCAAGTGGGGAACCTTACATAACGACTTTGTGAGGTTCTTCGCTTGGGGTGATTGCTAGAGAGATTGATCAGCAATCTGGGTCGGAGCAGTTTTGCGGAACGAACGTGCTATTTACATAAATAACACGAGAATTCTGGATCAATCTGAAAATTCTCTATCCCTTCTCCACATTACTTTTAAACTTTTAAACTTTTTAAACTTTTAAATTTTCAACCAAATAATAGATTTTTGTCTAAACTAAATGAATTTTCAGCAAAAAATACAATAATTCCCTTTTCAATCAAAAAATGAACTTTTACTCAAAAATTTAGTTGGCTTTCCTCACTGAGTTTGAGTTCCAAATGTTAACAAAGTTCGTAACGATATTTCTAGTTATAACGCCCCCTGGTAACGTAGTTTATGAAAAATACTGCCAGCTTATTTTTTTCTTTAGGGCTACAACACCACAGATTACACTTTCAAAACATAATGCTACAGTGTGAAAACTTCATACTAATTTTTTGTAAAATCTCGTTTCTTTCCATTTTTGTTCGATTTTCTCGACTTCTTTTAAATTACGTGCGGGGAAAAGATTCAAATCGTCGTCTCGATTTAAAAAACTAATTGGATCGGTTGTGCGTCCTTCATGAACGTTATTTGCCCGGCCCCTGCAGAACCATTATACTAATACTCGTATTGTATTTACTTTTTTGAACAGCGAAGCATTCTTTTTTTCACTGCAAAACAAACAAAAATATTTCCAATTCTTCAGAATATAAATCTTACGCCTTTTCACGAGATTTCAACATTCTAAAAACACTGTAAAAGGTATTTTTTGCACTTGCATTAACACTCAATAATTTCGTCCAGAGAGTCTTCGAAGCGACTACGTTTTCGTTTGTCGCCGAACGATAGAATTCCATTGGTAGATAGTGTCGAGACTCCCAGTGGGCACAAAATTTGGCGAAGTCTTTACGACATCGTTACGACATCTTTACGCCAACTTTACGAAATCCTATGTCCATGTCGTTAAGGTGTCTTTACAATATCGTAAATAAGTCGTATGATCAGACGATTTCTTTACGATATCGCAAAGACACCTTAACGACATGGACATAGGATGTCGTAAAGTTGTCGCAAATATATCGTAACTATGTCGGAAAGGCGTCGTCAAATTTTGTGCCCACTGGGCTGGTTCTGTAATTTGTCTGTATGTTCTGATGGCATTCCAGTTTGTCAAATCAGCTAAGAAAGAAATTAAATTGGTTCATTGAAATTTAAGTTATATTTATTAAACAGATTTTTTTTATTTTTCACTATTTTATTTTCTACTATGAAATAAAATGGAAGAAGAGATGAAACTCACAGAAAGGAACTCTTTTTAGACAATCCGTTGTTTAATCTCAGTAGAGTTTTAAGATAGAACTTTTTTACATCGAACTGAATTAACATCTTCTTCAAAAACGGATTTTTGTGTCGATAATTTGGGTTCAGGACATTTTGCGTTTTCTATGCAAAAATTACATATTTAGACTGCATATATAGATATACATTTTCGTTCATTATTGAATAGTTTTTTATTTTTAATATGGAATTGACGATCCAGTTATTCTACAAGAAAATCGAGACTTTTTCACACGAATTGAAATATCCTGCTGAAAATTTGGTATATTAATTAAAAGGCACTATGGAACGTTTTAATGGTCCCAAATTTCTGTAAACACAACAAGAAATTCCAAAAATTTTCCAAAATTATAATTGTTTGTAATTCCTTAAATTAAAAATTTAGAACATTACAAAAGTTCTTTAGTTCACTAGCGAAAGTCTCGGATAAGAATTCCTGCCGAATTAATCTGAAGTCATCCGACTCATTCTGGAATCTGTATTCGAACCAATCCGAGTTAATTTGGACCAATCCCTACAAATTCTACATTTCGTTTCATCTAAATCGATCAAAAATGAATCCGATTGAATCTGGTTCATTCCGACCCGGGAGGACCGTAGGAACTGAACGGAGACTTTACAAAGTACCCTTACAGACCCCACTGAGTCCCTCTTTGGTTTCTTCTTTAAAAACTAAAAAAAACAGCAAGATCAACTTTTAAAATTTGGAAATTCGGATTCTTTGTTAAAATTTCCATTAGAAACTAACGGAGTAATCGCCATGCTTTTTTTTTGCAGCGTTAGAATTTTTTAAAAATGTCATAATATTCAGTTGAAGGCGACTTCAAGCGCTGCCATAATAGCACAAGTATTATGTTGCGCGCGAAGTTTAAAAATAATATTTTCTCTCACTTGCATCGCAGCGTTGTTGTCTGAGGTTTCCACTGCGTGGCGCTAGCATCCACACAAAATTCTTAAAGTTACCGATGTAACGCTCATTAACTCTTACTAAAAGAAGATGCACTTGAAGCCGCCTTCGGCCCATGTAAATGAGATGTATTTTTTTTTAATTTTTAACCCTGCAAGGAAAAGTATTGCGATCACTTCGTGAGTTTCTGATGCAAATTTTAACGTAAAATCCGAGTTTCGACAATTTAAAAGTTGATCATGCTGTTTTCTTTTAGTTTTTTTTAAAGTAACTGAAGGGGGACTCAGTGGGGTCTTTAATCGTACTTTGTAGAGGCTCCTTTTGGTTCCTTCGGTCCGTCACGGGAACTTCCAATTGGAATGAATCAAAACCAAATTTTCAATCCAAAGGTATCCGCCAGGGTTTCTTTTAATCAATTTGCCAAAATTTCCACTTCATTTTTATAATTCCCTGATTTTTCCTTGACTAATTTTTTATTTTCTTTGATTACTAACATTCACATACCAGAACTCTAGCCTTGTAATAATCTTAACATAGAATCTTTTATAAACGGAATAAAACAGTATTTCAAATAAAATTTTCAAACTTTTAAATTTATTAATTTATTTTAAACAAAGAATGTTTTTTTTTTACTATAAAAGATGGCTTTTTAACAAATTACTTAAATTTTTAACTGAATAGTTCAATTTTCAACCTCAAAAGACAAATTCCCAACAAAAAAGTGCCATATTTTATATTTTAATCGAAAGAGATTGAATTTATATATAAAAAAAATAAATAAATTTCGACAAGTGAAGAATTTTCGCTCGAGAAACGACGAAAAGTTTATCTTAATTGTTAAACCTTCAAGCCAAAAGACGAATTGTCTCTTAAAAAATTGAATTTTCAAACAAGAAATTTGATTTTTCATCAAACAATTTTCCACGACAATTATTCTTTCTTCAAAGTATAATTTCCCTAAATTTTTTTTTCTTTTATGACTGTTAAACATTTTTTGGTGGAAAATTCATCAATATTTGGATAAAAGTTTAATTCTTCTTTTTGGTAGAAAATTCATGTATTTGTTTAAAAACTAATTTTTCTGTTGAAAACTCACTTTTTGGGTTGAAAAATGAAACTGTTTTATACAAAATTCGTCTGCTTTGCTATATACTTAATTTTTTTATGTTAAAAATACAAATCTTTAAAAATTCGTACTTTTTTGTTATGAATCCATTTTTTTTTGTTTAAAAATCCAACGCCTTGACTAGAAATGTATTTTTAACTATAAAAGATTACTTTTTAACAAAATACATGAATTTTATTCATAATAGTTAATTTTCAAACATGAAATTTATGGAAAAAAATTTTTTTGAACCAAAAACACATGTTTTCAACAAAACAAGCGAAAAGGCGAATTTACTTCACAAAAATGGAATTTTCAAACAAAAAATCTGATTTTTCAGAAAAAAAAGAACAATTTTCAAGAAAATAGTTAAGCTGTGAACCAAAAAGATGAAATTTCAACTAAAAATATGAGTCTTAAAAAAAATTTGCTACCTTAACAACGCGATTCAACGATCTTTCAAAGCAAATAATAGAGTACCCAAGCAAATAAGAAGAATTTTTAACCAAAAAATTGCATTTTCAAACAAGAAATAAGTTTCTTAGAAAAATAGTTAATTTTTGATCAACAGAAACGATTTTTTCTACCAAAAAGGATGATTTTTTAATACAACAGTTGAATTATTCACCAAATAGTGGTATTTTTGTCCAAGAAAGATGAAATTTTACGAACACATTTGAACTTCGAATACAAAATGACAATTTTTGTCTTGTTCGAAGTTAAATTTCCAACCAGAAAACGTTTCAGTTCATTCTTCACCATCAAAATATACATTGTGAACAAAAGGGAAATTATTTTCGAAATTGTTAAATTTTCAACAAAGTAGTCGGACTTTCAACTAAAAGGTATGAATCTTAAAAAAAATAATTGAATTATTATCCAAAGAAACTTTCAGTTCTCTTTCTAGCATCAAAATAAGAATTGCAAAGAATTAGTTATTTTTCTGCTAAAAAGTCGGATTTTTAATAAAAAAATCATGACTTTTTTAAAAAGATTGTTATTTTCAACCAAACAGTTGCCTTTTTGTAAAAGAAAAATGAAAATTCTGCTAAGGCAGGTGCATTTTTAAATCAAGAAGGTAGATATGAAGAAAGAGTTGAATTTTCTTTTAAAAAGATTTAAATTGACTTTTCAACACAAAAATACCCCAATTGAGTTTTCAACACAAAAAATACGAATTATGAACAAAAAGTGCTTTTCCGAAAAAAATACTTTTCATCCAAAAATGATTTCAGTTGACTTATCAGCAACAAAATATGAATATTAAGCAAAGGGTTAATGTTCTACGAAAAGAGTTTAATTTTTAACCCAAAAAGGTGAAACCTGGCGGACCGAAGGAAACGAATGGAGCCAGCAAAAGCAACTTTTAAATTGTTGAAATTCAGACTCTACGTTTTACTTTTTCTTGCAGTGCTAAAAACTTTAAAAAATAAAATACCTGTCATTTACATGGGCCGAAGGCGTCTTCCAGTAAATCTTCTTTTAGTAGCAGTTAATAAGCGTTCCGTCGGTAACTTTAAGAATTTTGTCTGGATGCTAGCGCCACGCAGTGGAAACCTCAGACAACAACGCGCCGATGCGAGAGAGAGAGAGAATTTTATTTTTAAACATCGCGCGCAACATGCTACTTGAGATATTATGGATGCGCTTGAAGTCACTTTCAGCAGAAGTAAACATTTGAAAAAAATTTAATGCTGCATAAAAAGTATTGCGATTACTCCGTGAGTTTCTAATAGAAAATTTAACGTAGAATCCGAATTTCAACAGTTTAGTAGTCGATCTTGCTGGTATTTTGAGTTTTTTAAAAAGGAACCAAACGGGGCCACAATGGGGTCTTTATGGGTACTTTGTAGAGGCTCCTTTTAGTTCCTTCGGTCCGCCAGGGAATTTTCAAGCAAAAGATTTTAAATTGCAACTAAAGAGGGTGTTGCATTTAATAATTGTCAAATTGAATTAAATAAGATTCTCGGGTTTTTCTCGATTTGCCGATCTGTGATAGAGTTAGTGAAAAGCCTAAATAATGAATATTTGCAAAAAAGTGGTACCAAAATGGTAGAAAGAAGATACTTGTACTTTTCGGTAATAAATTGTTGCGGTGAAGGTCTCCAAATTACTAACTGAAATTTGTTGAATAATATCACCTGTAAAATACAGATTCGTCAATATTTTGTATTTTTTAGTCAATGCTTCAAGTTACTAAAATATTCAAGAGAAAAGAAAGACGAAAGTTGAAATATCATACACAAATAACTACCCTCACAGCAATAGTATATACCGGGATATCCCATTTGATCACATTTATCTCACATGCTGTCCTAAGGATATCCCAGGGATAACCCGTCGGATATCTCGCAAGTTGGAAACTTGGATATCCCAGGGATGACCCTGGGATATCCCTAGGACGTTTACGGAATATTCAAATGTCTCAATTAGGATATTATAAATTAATTTATATCCTACTTGGGACATCTGAATATCCCGTAAACGTCCCAGGTATATCCTGGGGTTATCCCTGGGATATCAAAATTTTTGCCTTGCGAGATATCCAACGGGTTATCCCTGAGATATCCTTGGGACAACCTGGGAGATAAATGGGATCAAATGGGATATCCCGGTATATCCTATTGCTGTGAGGATACTTTTATAGTTGAATGTTCGAGAACTGGATCAGAATGTATGTAGTCGTGGGATAACAATTCTTCCCTTTTGGAATAAACAACTAGCTAAAAATTAGCATTATTTTCTTGAATTAAGAGTTCTTATTCTGATCCCTATAATACGAGCTTAATTGGAAAATAACCTGACCGCAAATCAGAAGTTTTGTGGTTCGATTCCCAATGGAGTGAAGATGGAGTAGGATCTTTTTTTTCAAAAAATAATTTTTATTTGAAAATATTATTTTCCATATAGTCTTATTAAGACGTTAAGCATTTTCTGCTATTTAAGATTCTTAACTTGATCGATATTGTGTAGATTTTCTGCCTTCATGGTTTGGAGGGTTGATCTACTGTTGGTAAGGTACAATCTTTGATGATATAGCAGATAAATTAAAAAATTAAAAAATAATTACTTGTACCATTAACACCTAGCTAAAAATTAGCGTTATTTTCTTGAATTTAGAGTTCTTATTCTGATCCTTCTAATAGCCTAATTGGAAAAGCACCTAACCGGAAATCAGAAGTTTTGTGGCTCGATTCCGAATGGAGTGAAGATGGAGTAGGACCATTTTTCAAGAAATAATTTTAATTTGAAAATATTATTTTCCACCTAGTTTTATTAAGACGTTACGTATTTTCTGTTATTGAAGATTCTGAACTTGATCGATATTGTGTAGATTTTCTGCCTTCATGGTTTGGAGCGTTGGTCTACTGTCGGTAAAGTACAATCTCTGATGATATAGCAGATAAAATAAAAAATGTTAAAATCCTTACTTTTTATTTCTTCCAGGAACCACGAATATACTAATTAGCTGTAAATGATTGTGCTAGAGTTTCAAGCGTTTGAAGTTGAATTTATCTATTAAGGCCATGTGATGAGTGGGTCACGTGACCAGATTCCTACCTTACCGCCAATTTTTTTATTTCCCAAATTATTGTTACATGAAACGCCACATCGCCTTGAAAATTTGATATACTCAATAAGAAGCACTAAAAATGGTGGGTCTGGTCCTAAATTTGTATAATTATGAAAAAAGTTTTTTGTTGTAAATCATTTTTTTTTCTTTTTTCATAATTATTAAAATTTAGCACCAGACCCACCTTTCTTAGTGCTTCTTATTTATTATCCCAAATTTTTAACTCGATGTGGTGCTTCATGTGAAAATAAGTAAGGAAATAAAAAAAGTGAGGGTAAGGTAGCAATCTGGTCATGTGACCCACTCGTTACATGGCCTTAAACCGACCAAATTTAAATAGCCTTTCAAAATTAGAAAATTTATTTATGAGAATCATTTGAGATAAAACAATTACACAGTATAAGTACTAACAAGTACGAAATTTTGTATCAACACTTTTTAAAATTACTAGCTATTTTAAATCTTAAAAATCGAACTGCCAAGTAGTCCTGAAGAAAGTATAATATAAACAAAGTCTAGGAAGCTATAGTTTGTAATTGTTTAATTCCAAATGATACTCATAAACAAATTTTATAATTTTGAAAGTCGGGAGGCTATTTAAACTTCTTTGGTTTAATAGATCAATCAAACGCTTAAAAACTCCAGCACAATCATTTACAACTAATTAATATGAATATTAACATAATTATAATATCGACGAAAATAGTGATATAGAGGAGTAATATAGCCTCAGTACAAGAGGAACTGTAATATAGAGACAGAAATATGTAATGATTTAATGATTTAATTATTATCTGTTCAGGTAAAAATTCTAAGAAAGAAAATATGTAGCTTCGTTTTATTTGAAAATTTAAGAGAGCGAAAGAATAATGCAAAAACTTGTAAAAATATGTAATGAAGACAATAAATTCTATTCTATTCTATATACATATAATTATAATATCACGTGCCTAATTATATAATTTCTTTTAATTATGTACAATAATATACACAATATAAAGTACACAATATAATGAACACAATATAATATACAACAAAATATTAATCACGGTATTAATATTCTGATATTGCATATATACATATATATTTTTATTTTGAAATTGTGCGAAATATTCAAATATTATTAGAATCGCACATTTCTTTAATTTCTTTCAAATGCGGACCAAGATATAAATATGACTGTTATAATATTACATAATTATAATATTATCATTATTAATATATGTATTTATATTTATATATATAATAGTATTAATATTTATATCACTTATATTTTATACTTGAAATAACATAACCTCAAAATATCGCATATAAAGAGGCGCGCGAAGTATTCAAATCATGAAAATCGCCAGCATCGAAGCCTGGAAATATCAAAATCCCGATCTCTTGATTTTATTCCAAAGCGGATATAGATATAGATAGAAACGCCGAAGTTTTCCGACCGGCAATCGTGCACCTTCGAGTTTTCATATTCAGAAGAGGAGAAATGGGTTGCGCGCGCAACCTATTCACGTATATCGTCTCCCACTATATTCACACGGACATAGCCCTGTCATAGTATTGGACCACATTTCGTTTCAGATCTGGGATCACTGATCATGCTGTTTCAGGCAATAAACAATCGCTACTCACATCCGAGTTTAAAAATTCTTCATCTTTATACGAGTGTTGACTTTTAGTTTCCATTTCAGAGATCATTATTGGATTAGCAGCCACAGAATCTGCTACTGTTTCAGAAAGATGCCGGCTTTCCTGTGGATAATCATCTTCCGAATTCGAGGAGGTACATACACCCAAATATGTTGAGCTTTTTTCGGTTTCGTAAGACTTTGAGCTTTCTTCTACATTGTGTTTATTACTATTTTCTTCCATATCAATATCTTCGTGTTTCCTTAGGCCTTGAATAAGACTTGCATCGCTCTCAATAGACTTCTGTTCTTCATTTTTCAATTGTTGAAGATCCGTGGCGACCTGATTTTTAATTATACGACGCAAGTGTCGGGTGGAATACCCACATAAAGTTGACTTTCTCTTATTTTCCCCCCTATTCATGTGAATATTGGATGTACTAATACATACGCGGATATTGGAAAAGTTTCCAAAAAACAAAAACCGAAAACTAAAAAACGTAGCGGAGAAAGTTTATTCAACCCCCTAGGGGAAAAATCTTCTGACAGTCTGATGTCAGATTTGGCCCAGATCTGGCGTCGTCTAGACCGTCTTGTTATGACACTCTAGCCTGGCCCAGATATGGGGATGATCCATGATTCACAACATAAATATTTCTAGGTGCCAATCAGCCGATTTTTTAAACAATTTTCGAAAAACTGTCAGGGTATCTATAATTATATGAAATAAGAAATCAACACTATTAAAAATAAATTTTTTTCTTATTTTCTTGACGGTCTAGCCTGGCCCAGTTCTGTGGCTTGTCCGCAATCCATAAGATAAAAATTTCTAAGTGTCAATCAGCCAAATTTTTTTTACCATTTTCGAAAAACTGTCAGGGTGTCTACAATTATATAAAAGAAGAAATCAACACACGTAAAAAGAATTTTTTCTTATTGTCTTGATGGTCTAATCTGGCCCAGATCTGCAACTAAAACGGGGAAAAAAATGAATATTACATGAAGAAAAATGTTGATAGATTCAAATGACTTATTTGGAACTTATTTTCTTGATATTCCTGTTAACAGTGCGTATACTTTACATTTGTATAACGTTGGTTAATAATATATATTTAATTACAAAGAAAGAATTAAAAATTTGGGGTCTAAAAGTTAAGCAAGATCGGCTGCGGGTTTCGATAAAACTTTTTTCTGAGATATGGAGTTCCTAACTATTAGTCAACAAGGTTTAATGTAAAAATTTTTGCCAATTCTGAGTAAATCAACCGAGAATTTTGAAGGTGAAGTTTTTTAGGTTTTTAAAAACTGGTCCGGATAGGGAGTAACAATCGAATTTTCAATGTTTTACAAATAAAAAAACTTACTCCGGAGATATGAGGATGTCGAAAGAGTCTAAAAAATATTTGATTAAGAAAATGATTCTGTTCCGAAAAAAACCAAGATTTACTGTGACGGTATCGCACTGTGACAAATAATTGGTGTCTGAAAGTCTCATAAAATTAGGAAAATTATATTTATTTATTACCAATAAATTTTAATAATTTTAAGATATAAATTTCTCCAATTAATACCAATTTTAATTAGCATCAAATTTCTCCCTTTTACAGGTTTGAGAGTCCTTAGATAATTATTACAAGTATTCTTGCAAAGAAGCCTTATACTATCTTATGAACTATTTTCTTCGTACAGTCTTAAATTACACAGCCACACAAAAAAAATAAGTGAGCGGATCTGGTAACAAGACATACGTATTCCTATGGATTTTGGGGCGCTGAATTCAATTTCGGTATCAAAAATCACCTATCACGTCATGGTTGAGCCATAACCTCCAAAAATGACGAAAAATCATGCACTGAGGCAAATAAATTTCAAAATAATGCCAGTGATGCAAATTTTTACTTCAAAAACATGTCGACAAGTGTGAAGAATCAACCCTTGCCTGATATCAACTTATTTAACATAACTTTACTCAACAGAACCTGACCTCACCTAACCTGAATTAACAGAAATTTATTGAACTACACGTAAAGCTCTGGAAGCATATTTTCCCAGTAGCAAATGTGTGCTACATCGAATGGGTCAACTCGAGCCTAACCTAGAAATAAATCTAACCTAGCCTAACCTAACCTAACCTCACGAAACACAATTAAACTGATTGTGTTGTCCCGTTGTGTTTGCATTACCGTTTGAATCAGCTTGGGCTTAACCTGCAAAGAGGTCAAACCTATCCTAACCTTAAAAAACCTGGCCTAACCTAACCTAACTTAACTTCACGTAACACAATTAAACTCATTGTGTTGTCCCGTTGTGTTTGCGCTACCGTTTCATTCAGCTTCGGCTTCACCTACATAGAGGTTTAACCTATCCTAACCTAACAAAACCTGACCTAACCTAGTTGAATGAAATTCAGCCACACGTGTAGCTATGTAAGGGTACGGTTCTCAGTCTTAAATGTGTGATATATTTAATAGGTTGACTCGGTCTTAACCTACAAACGAATCTAACTTAACAGAAACTAACGAAATTTTGCTTAACGCAACACAACTTAACTTAATTATTCCCGTTACAACACAATAAAATTCATTTCATTGTACTACAGGTGATTAAAAATTTAGACGCACATTAATCGTTTGAAAAAACTTAGAACTACAAGTAGAATTGACCCCATTTCAATTAACCTGACAATGTTTGTATCAATTAAAATGTAGAACTATAACTTAAACATGCAAATGAATAAGAGTTTTATTCAAAAATTTGTTCTCTCTGCTTTTCTTAAACTTAAGGGATATATTTACACTATCTTTCGTGGTTACATTTTATCTTGCTTTTTATCGTAATTAAATTGATTTATAGACCTACTTCAGTCTATTTTCTGCCTGCTATAACGTGTCCTTTTTTCTTCATTTGTAGGTTAAGATCGAGTTAACCTATTAAATATAGCACACATTTAAGACTGAGAACCGTACGCTTACATAGCTACACGTGTGGTTGAATTTTATTCAGCTAGGTTAGGTTAGGTCAGGTTTTATTAGGTTAGGATAGGTTAAACCTCTATGTAGGTTAGGCCGAAGCTGAATGAAACGGTACCGCAAACACAACGGGACAACACAATGAGTTTAATAGTGTTTCGTGAGGGTAGGTTAGGTTAGGCTAGGTTAGATTTATTTCTAGGTTAGGCTCGAGTTGACCCATTCGATGTAGCACACATTTGCTACTGGGAAAATATGCTTCCAGAGCTTTGCGTGTAGTTCAATAAATTTCTGTTAATTCAGGTTAGGTCAGGTCAGGTTCTGTTGGGTAAAGTTATGTTAAATAAGTTGATATCAGGCAAGGGTACCCTTCCTTCACTTACCATTCCTTCCGTTCTTTTACCACCTTCTCTATTTCTTCCATATACCTTTTTTTCTCCGTCTGTCTTTTCTCCTTTATTATTCTTTCGTGCTCCCTCTTTCTCCTGTTGAGTTCTTCTTTTTCCATTTCCCCTTTCCTCCATTTCCTTAAACTCTCCTTCATCCTATCTTTACTTGCCCTGTATTCATCGTCCCACCAGCCTCTCCTAAACCCTTCTTCTTTTTCCCTCGGTCTCACCACTTGCCTTACTTTATCTATCGCTCCTTAAAGTTTTTCTAGCAGTGTGTCAACTCCTTCCTCTTCCCAACACCCTATCTTCTCGTTTTCTATTTTTTCTACATTCTCTCAACTTTTCCTCCCCCCAAATGCCCATTTACAGTTTCTTTTCTCTCATTTCTTTCCTATTCCCCCTGCTTCCTTTTGACCCACCACATCTCATTGTCGCGATTAACAAAAAGTGTTCTGAGCCTATCACGTTGCCCACTTCCATTTTAACCATCAGCCTCCTTATCCTTTCTTCTGCCAGAATGTAATCTATTACTGTGTCCGCTATACCCGCGTACGTATATTTACCTTCTTCATCTCCTCTTGTATTGTCGTTACAAATGAAACATCCGACCTCCCCCAGTATCTCCAGTAGTCTTCTACCCTCTCAATCTGTCTCTCGTCTTTCTCCTCCATTCACTTCCTTATTGTTCTCCATCCTCCCTCTTCTCGTCTTCTTCTGTACACGCATACTACATCCACAATAACTTTCGCTAATTTTATTCTTTTAACCATTGTTTCATCCTTTTATTCTATATACTCTCTCTTTTCTTTCTCTACCATCAGTTCCCTTCTTACCCCTGATACTATACCACCCATTTATCTCCCTTTCAAGTGCTCCTTTCTTGCTGCTTGCATCTTCCACTCATATTCTTTCGGTAATACTCTTTTCAAGCATTTCCACTCTTTCTCATCCACCAACGTCTCACTCATCATTATCACATCCCATTTCTGCGTTTCTCATCAAAATCCTTTGGCCTTGTTTTTTAGTCCTGACACGTTCCAGAAAAGCACGTCGCTCTTTTTGTGCTTATCTCCTTTATTCCTTTTATTCAGGTCTTCTTAACGTTTTAAAACCCTCTCGCGACTCTTGCATTCCTCTTTTCATGCTCTTTTTCCCCTTCATTCGCTATCCGTTTCCTACCCTCCTAAAGTTCGTCTACTTCATCGTCCCAAATCCATATCTCTCTGTTAACCCATATCCTATCTCTACCAATTCTTACCCTATTACTTTTACACCTCTCAATCGATGCCTTTCGCCAGAGCTGCCAGATCGTGGATGAAATTGACCCCCACCATACTTATCGTTTGGGAGTCGCAAAACAGAAGTTGCATGAATCACCACTGCAAGTTTGTGTGTAATCCGAAAATTCACGATTCAACTTCGCTTTTCTGCTGTCCGATGATTGCCGATCTAATAGCTTCGGAAGACTTCGGTGGTGTTCTATTTATATTTCGATCCTCATTTCAAAGAAATGGAAGAAATTGGCGAATTTAATGTTTCGCGTGATTCTTCATTTCATGTATGAGTCAATTTTGAGGTTTTGTTTTTCAGGTGTGTATAGTAAGAGTATTATTACTATTTTACATATTATTAATGTTAATATTATAATTATAAAATATAACATTAATTTTAATTAATAGTTGACTAACTTTTAATATAAATAGTTAAATTTTTCAAATAAAACAATCAGTTTTCTGCAAAAAAATTGCTAAATTTGTTTTAAAGAAAATATTAAAATTTTTAAACAAAAAGTTAAATTTTTTAATTTAAAGGCTGAATTGTATAAGAAAAAAAGGCATTTTTAATCAAATACATGAATTTTGCACACAAGAAATTTATTTTCCACAAAGTATAATTTTCTTGTAATTTAAAGAAATTAATTTGTAAACAAAACCAAAAAAAAAAATTTTACAAAATAGTCAAATTTCCAGAAAACAAATTTTGTCAACTAAATTGATAAATCGTCAACCAGAAGAAAACTAAATTTTTAACAAAGCAGTTCCACTTTCAACCAGAAAATTAAAAAAAAATAGTTTAAATTCGTTGAAATTGCTTTAAAATATTGAAAATGATTGAAAATTCTTTGAAATGTTTTAAAAGAGCCTAAAATATTTTAAATCCTTTAAAATGTCTTACTAAATTATTGAAATCAATTGAAAACTCCTTGGAATCTAGTAAAATATCCTGAGTTGTATCAAATCCTTTAAAATCTCATATTAAATTACTGTAATCAATTAAAAATTCCTTGGAACCTTTTAAAATACTCTCAAATATTTCAAAACGTTCAAAATCTTTTGAAAAATCTTGACATTTTTTAAAGATTTCTAATATACTTTAGAATTTTTTTTAAACAACCTTGCTATGATTATTAAAATTCTTTGAAATTCCTTTAATTTATAAAAATGAATTAAAAATTCAGTGAAATCCTTTTAAACATCCTCAAATATTTAAAATCCTTTAAAATATTTTGAAATCTCTTGAAAATTCCTTGAAAATTTAAAATGACCCTAAAATATTAAAAATCTTTCACAATATCATACTACATTATTGAAATCAATTAAAAATTCTTTGCAGTCTATTAAAATATCATAAAATATATTGAATCTTTCAAAATCTCATACTAAATCAACGTAGTCAATTGAAAATTCCTTGGAAAATTTTGAAATACTCTTAAATATTGCAATACCTTCCAAATATTCGGAGACAGCTTGACTTTTTTTTTTAAAGATTTTTAAACTACTTCTTTAAAATTCTTTGAAATTCCTTAAAATTAGAAAAATAGGATGAAAATTCCTTGACATCTTTTAAAACATCCTTACATGTTTAAAATGTTTAAAAATGTGTAGAAATCTCTTGAAATTTTTTAAAGCTCTTGAAAGTTCCTTGAAATTTTAAAAATACCCTGAAATATTTCAAATCCTTTAAAATCTCATATTAAATTACTGTAATCAATTAAAATTCCTTGGAATCTTTGAAATTCTCACACATTTTTCAAAACCTTAAAAATCTTTTGAAATGTCTAGGACTTTTTTTAGGATTTCTTAATTACTTTGGAATTTAAAAAAAGCCTTCTAAAAATTTTTTAATTCTTTGAAATTTCTGTAAATTATGAGAATAAATTGAAAATTCGCTGACATCTTTTAAAACATCCTCAAATATTTAAACTCTTTGAAAATCTTTTACAATCTCTTGAAATTTTTTAAAGCTTCAGATTGAAATTTAAAAAAGAGAAAAGTTTCAAAACGTTAAATATTCAAATGTTTGTAGATTAGAGTTTTGAAAATAAAACAAATAAAAATTCCTAACTTTTGAAATTTTATTTTTAAACATTTTCAACTATGAAATATGAATAAATTTCAACCCGAAGGGATTCAAGTCTTCAAATTTAGAATTGCAAACTTGGAAGTTTATTTATAAAAAATTAATAATCATAAATACATTGAATGTGTTCAAAATTTGAATGTATGTTGTTCAATTGGACAATCTGTGAATGAAATTATTTCAGACTGAAATTTAGAAAACAAAAAAAATTTCAAAACATTCAAAATTTAATTATTTGTAGATTAGTTAAACTATTAAATTAAAGTTTTAATAGAAATTACTCGAGTTAAAGTTTAAATATGTCTAAAACGATTTTTGTATATAATTATAAAATAATATGTATATTTTTTTAGGGCATTTTTAAATTTTCAAGGCATTTTCAAGAGATTTCAAAAGCTTTTAAAGTATTTGATATATTTTAGGATATTTTAATAGATTTCAAGAAATTTTTTAATGATTTTAATAATTGAGTATGTGATTTTAAAGGATTTGAAATATTTCATGGTTTTTTTTTTATAATTTTAAGATCTTTTCAAGAGCTTAAAAAAATTTCAAGAGATTTCAAAAGATTTGTAAGGATTTTAAAAATTTGAGGCAGTTTTCAAAAGATGCCAAGGAATTTTCAATTGATCACAGCAATTCAATATGAGATTTTAAAGGATTTGATATATTTTAGGATATTTTAATAGATTTAAAGGAATTTTTAATTGATTTTAATAATTTAGTAAGAGATTTTACAGGATTTGAAATATCTCATGGTTTTTTTTAAACATCAAAACATTATCAAGAGCTTTAACAAATTTCAAGAGATTTCAAAAGATTTGTAAGGATTTTAAATATTTGAGGAAGTTTTAAAAGATGCCAAGGAATTTTTAATTGATTACAGAAATGTAATGTGAGATTTTAAAGGATATGAAATATTTCAGGGTATTTTTAAAATTTCAAGGAATTTTCAAGAGCTCTAAAAAATTTTCAAGAGATTTCTACAGATTTTTAAACATTTGAAATATTTGAGGATGTTTTAAAAGATGTCAAGGAATTTTCGTCCTATTTTTCTAATTTTATAGAATTCAGAGTATTTAAAAAGGTTCCAAAGAATTTTTAATTGATTACAGTAATTTAATATGAGATTTTAAAGGATTTGAAATATTTCAGGGTATTTCTAAAATTTCAAGGAATTTTCAAGAGCTTTGCAAAATTTCAAGAGATTTAAAAATTTGGTTTTTGAAAATTTAACTATTTTGTGGAATTTTTTTTGGTTTTGTTTAAAAATTAATTTCATTTAACTACGAGAAAATTATACTTTACGGAAAATCAATTTTTTTGGTGCAAAGTTCTTTTTCTTATACAATTCAGCTTTTTGGATAAAAATTTAACTTTTTCTTTAAAAATTTATATATTTTGTTTAAAACAAATTTAACAAATTTTTATGCAGAAAACTAATTGTTTTAGTTGAAAATTTAACTATTTGTATTAAAATGTAATCAACTATTAATTAAACTTAATGTAATATTTTATAATTATAATATTAACATCAATCATATGTATAATAGTAATAATATTTATATTATATACACCTGAAAAACATAAACTCAAAATTGACTCATACATGAAATAAAGAATCACGCCAAACATTAAATTCGCCAATTTCTTCCATTTCTTTCAAATGAGGATCGAGATATAAATAGAAGATTACCGAAGTCTTCCGAAGCTATCAGATCAGCAATCATCGTACAGCAGAAAAGCGAAGTCGAATCGTACATTTTCGGCTTACACACGAACTCACAGTGGTAATCATGCACCTTCTGTTTTGCGGTTCCCAAACAGTAGGTATGGTGGGGGTCAATTTCATCCACGATCTGGCAGCTCTGCCTTTCGCTCAATTAGCCACTTTCTTCTCCTTTCCCGCTACGTCAGATCTTCTTCGATTCTTTCATTTCTCCCTTTCAACAACTTCTTCTTCTCTATAACTTTATATTTGTCCTGCTCACTCCCCAAGTTCACTAAAACACACATTTTCTGCCCTCTTTATTCCCTCCTAGTCTTCTTATTTCTTCCACTCTGACTTGCGCGCCGATGTCTCTCATCACCTTCTTAATCTCTTGCTTGCCCACCTCACATTCTCTCGCTTCTTCTATACTTCCTTTCTCCCCCACCTTGGACTCATTCCTTAGCTCTAATTTGATCAGTCTCTCTTGTAGCAGTTTCATATCCTTTTTCCTAACCTCCTCATTCTCTCTCTCTATCTCTGCCTATTTTCTATACTTTTCAATTTATTCCACACATATTCTTTCTCTCCTTTCCATAATTGATCCCATTCTTCCCTCTTTAAATCCTTTAATCATTGCTCCTCTCCGCTTCTTTCCCCACCCGCTCTTTTTTCTTTTTATCATCGCCCGTTTTTCCCCTTCGCTATTGACGCTCTCGCTGCTTATCGCGCTCGCCGACTTTTGCCACCTGTTCAACAAATTGCGCGACCCCGAGCTTCCCGATTTCGATTCAAGCCTTTATAAATTAGTGAGCCTCCCGCGCCTATGCCCCCTTCCTCGTCTCGATTCTGCCGTTGCTACGGGATGAAAAGGCGTAGTAAACGTCTCATCTGCACTTCCCTCACTGCTTGTCTCGTCTACACGGCTACCTTCTCTCTCTTTGCTATCGCTATCCCTATTTGTTTCGCTCTTCACACTCAACTCGCTCTGCCTTCTTCCGAAATCACGTTGTGGACTGCGCATAACCGACATGCCTCTACCCTCTTAACTGACATTTAGCCTCAACTCCTCTTCCCGTTTGACTTTCTATCCACCCCAGAATTTTAAAAACTTTTTCCAAAATCTCGCCCTCCAACACTGATTTCCTTTGACAATTTGTATCTATTTAACTCCTTCTCTCTTCTTACCCTTCGAACTCCTACTTACTGACAAGAAACCCAGAATATCACCCAAGCGAACCTAACCTCAAAGTCAACTTTCGCCAATTTCATTATTTTCCGTTTGAATTTTCACTTTCTATCACACCCTTCATTCACAATTGACCTTTACCCCAACACTCTTACTCGCCACACACCGTGCAAAATAAAAAAAAGGCGAAAAGACAATTTCAAATTAAATTTTAGCGAATAATTAATTAAAAAAAAAAAAAATTTAGAGGAAAATTTACATAATATATGCAATATCTTTATTTTATACTAAAACTTAGACTAACCCCAGGGAATTTCGGAACTACTCAAATATTTTTGGAATCAAATTTCAAACAAATTTAGCTTTTTCATTGAATTATAAAAGCTTTATCGCCTTTAAATAAGTAAGACTATATCTCATGAATATGCAAGAAAAACAATTTTATCTTCATTTTTAACAAGTATAATTTAAAATGTACTATATCAGATATTATTAAATTTTAACATACTGATATATGTATATTATTTGAATAGAAATTATATTCAATAATTTAAGTTGAAAATATAATAAAATTAGAAGTAAAATTAGAGTATGTTAGTATTTAAGAGATTTTAAGTGAATTTACCTTTTTTATGTATGAATAGATTTAAATTTTCGCGCCAAATAAGGAAAGAAAATAAATCTTTAACCTAAAATTTCAAAATTTGTAAGAAGATTTCAAGTGTTTATTTTACCTTGAGACAAATTAAACTATCTATATAAGGTTTGCATAAATATTTGTATTTTATAGTATACATTTTTATTACTTGTTTGATTTAAGGTTTATCATACAAGTTTTTTTTTGTTGCTTGCATTCGTTTTACAGAAATTCAAATCTTCGCGCTTAAAAATAGACATAACCCCAATAAAAGTTGATTATTGGAAATCTATTGAAAGATCGATTGATTAAAATCAATCTCTTTAAAGAAACAGAGAAAATGTGTCTTTTCAAAGGATAAATGCATATAGTATAACAATACAATTGATGTGAATTTTTATTGTTATATTGCCTATTTTTGTTTTGTTTTATATTTCATATAAAAATGACTTAGGTAGGGAGTAGATGTAGATCGAAAACATTACCACGTGTGCCAGACTTGTTCTGTTTTGATCTTAATATTGAATTAATTATTAAGATAGAATTGTTTGACACCCAAAAGAGTGTTTTATCTGAAATTTTGAATGTAGAATTAAACCAATAATTTTGTTCGCTCTTAAGGGACTTTGGAAAATAAAAATAAGGAAAAGAGATATTCTTTTGAGTCACTAAATTTGGCAGTTACGAAAAAAGATAAGCAAAGGGCTTTTTCTAAGGGCTAGTCGATGCAAAACCCTTGCATAGGTGTCATGAGGAGTGGAATTCGAGAAAGTGAATTTAAAAGTGAAAGCATTTCAATGCACTAAAAGGGAATATTGTTGTTTTTCTTTTTAAAGTGAAATTAAATTAAGTGATAATTCCAACAATTTTAAAAGATTGGAAGAAAACTATTTCAAATTATTTCAACTTATTTTAATTTTTTTTTCTTTAAAAAAAATTGAAATTGAAATGGAAAACAAAGATGAAACCGACTCTGAGGTAGAATACCTTTTGAAAGATAGTGATAATACAGCCAAAATGTATCATTTACCAGTTGGGGTTACCTTCTTAGTTGTAAGTACTATATATTTTTTCCTTTTTTTTTCTTTCTTCACCTTCTTGTTAAAATCTTCTTCTTACCCTTTATCCTTATAAATTAATAATTTTGTTTAAAAACAACAAGTAATAAAATGATTAACTATATTTTTCTTGAATAATTATTTTCTGAATATCTTTCCTTTCGATATATTTTTTTTCTCATTTGAAAAGAACAATATAAATTTGTCAAAATGGAATTTTATTCTTTTTTGCATACTAGGAAAAGATGTATTTAATTTTAAACTTTGTCGCTAAACAAAAAATAATAAGTTAAAGAAAAAAGTTTTTTTTATCTCTTTTATTTTTTTCACCTTTCCTTTTTCAATTTCCATTCTTCAAATCTTTTCATTTTTCCGTTTCCTTTCAGCCTGATTGGGAAACACTCCAGGAAAAAAAGGGTCCCATTAAGGGCATGCACTTCGGTGACAACGTGACCAATCTAGTTCCCGGTTATCAACGTTTTTTTGGTGTTCACTGTGTCCACACGGATTGAGATATCGTGTTTAAAATTTGACATATTAAATAAAAAGCACTAAAGAACGTGTGTATACATACATATGTTTATAATTTCAAAGAAAGTTTATTTATAAATTGAGGACATAAGATATTACCATTCGAGTTATAGCACTTTGCAGATAATTTTTGGTTTGATGAATATAATATTTTTTGATTTCCGTTTATTTAGCACTGACACAAATGTTGGATTAAATCGTCCAAACATTTACAAAAATTAATATAAGTGTTACATACCAATAATTTTATATTGGATGTCGGAGAACCCCAGACAATCAATTAAGGTTGAACCCTTAATTGTTTTTATTTTTATGCGGGATCGTTGAATCTTGTCTCCGAAGAGGTTCCTTTGCTACTATACTGTGCGTTGATTTTTAGAGGGGTTTAAATAACTCTAAATACGTGCCATTTGATTTGTTCCACACAAATTGTAAACCTTTATTTTATGAAGATGAGTTTCCTTAAATACTACCACCGGATAGTCGAGTTCGTAGGCGGAATCAATAATTTTAAAATATTACTTAATTCTTCTTAATAATTAAATGGACAAAATTTATCTTTCACAACCTTCCAACAATTTGTCTTACTTTTTATTTTTAAAGTTTCGCATGTTACCGTTGGAGACAATCACTGAGAGAGAGAGACCAAATGGACGGGAGCACACAAGGAAGAATATTTAAAAGTATTAAATTTCATTACCTTATCGTACGGTGAGCCTCAGGGTAATTTACCCCTTGGACTGTAAGCGAAGCTTCAACACATCCCCGTCCAATTCGTCACTCCCGGCACAATGCGTCGCGATTGTCACCCCGCAGGTTTTCACAATTTTAACTTTGTTCAGAAACTCTCTTAACGTCCGTTTCACAAAGCTGGGTTTAGGCTAGTTGAGTGGTTAGCCCCACGCAGAAGGATTGCACACAGTCTCCTATATCGGCCTTCCACTACAATGCGTTTCTCCACTTAACGTCCCAAAACCGTCCCTTGCCGGACCTCCCTTTATCGAAGTTGAACCTTCAGAGCGACAATACACGGCGCGATACGTGCGAGGAAAAGCGGACGGAGCGAGGAAACATCGAAGGTTCTTTATAACGATCGGGCTTCTTACCTGGCAAGGTACGAGAGCTGGTCGACGAATGCTGTTGGGCCAGGTCGCGAATCAACCTCGTCTCCTCGCATAGCAAGAGGATAGTGGGTTTTTTTTGCTGACTCCTATGGGAAAGGTATGACCACCGAAGATCAAATCACTCAAAAAGCGGATGTTAATAAGACGTAGAGTAAGCAATATTTGATACATGTGCCTTCATGCACTGTTGCTATGTCGTTGAATTTTGCTGGATTAATTCGAAATATTACTTTGGAATCTCAGCGATCACCATCAATCTTGGAAGTTTTTTAATTATAAAAGTTTTAATCACAAATGTTGCCCATAATACACCTGGAAACATTATTAGTTATTTCCGATCCAGTTATAAACAACATTCTCGTGAATTCGTTTATTGCTCTCTCGTTCTGATGGTAATTCAATTAACCTAGCCAGAATGTTCAACTATTTATGTTAAACAATAATTGAAACTTTTATTATTGCAATTGAATTGAATGAATTGAATTGAATGTTTTCTTTGCATGGAAATGCATCACTATACACCTGCCACTTTTTACTCCAATTGCACTTTTGAACATAAATTAATTATCTGCTCGAAGGTTTGAGACACTTGACACTCGAGAAAGTCGTAAAAAAGCAATAAAAGCTGTCTCGCCATGAAGACGATACATCTTTTAAAATAAGAGGGGAGATGTAACAGCAAACAGCATGTGCTGTATTAGAACTAGTATGTCAAGGCGCTAGAACCCTATTACTGAATACTTATCAGTTAATAGTTTTAAGAGCGGTAAACATTTGAAATAATTAAAATGAAACAAGACATTCAATACATTAAGAAATTTAAATGGATCGTTATTATCGGAAAGAATCATTGTTAACCATGATTGACAATAAGAAATTACATGACAACTCCTCTGTGTACCTCGAATTAATAACTTCTAATAGCTGCATGTAAAGAATCAGAAGTTAGCATTTAAATAGCTATGTAAACTCAGATAGATCTATATATGTGTTGTGGGCAAAGCCCGGAGTGCGGGCAAACATAGGAGGGACCGGTCATACCGCAGATTGCCTGAACGTTGTCGGGCAATGTACGAAACTCTTCTTTACTTCGGACGTTGGCTGAGGCGTCCTTGGTCAATCTGCGGAGTGCCTCTGTCGCAATGGGCAATATACGAAATGCCAAAACTATTTTTGATTTTTATGTATTTTACTCATCCTGATTTTGATTTAACTTTCTTAACAGTATTATTTCAAAATGTAAATTTTATTATTAAAATGTTTCAATCTTATCTTACAATATTAATTCATGTATCAAACATTATAAAATATACACATACAAATCATTCGAATTCAAATAAAAAATACAGCGTTCCAATTATGAATTACTTATTGCAGCAGGGATAAGTGCCATGTCATTTTGAAACTGTAGATAATAACTAACATTTCCCTCCATGTATGACCCATGTCTAAATTCCCCACCTGGATGGTATGTACAAATAAAAATTAAAAACATATGAGTAGAGAGGAGCATATACCTGGGCATATCTACTTCTTCATAATAGTAAATAATATATTACTTAGGGATCATCTAGTCGAGACGTCTGGATATCACCAAAGCAACGAATGTTGGGATACAGCGCTATATGGTACCGGTTGTAAAACAAGATTAAAATGAGAATTTCGACGACTGGAAAATGTGTAAAAATATAAATTTAGACTTAAGTCTAGGTGTCTTTGTCAGGTCTGTCTGGACAATTAACTAATGAAAAATTGACCATTGCTTCAATTCTTCACCAATATTAGTGGGGCACCCGGCGTACACCCCCTAAGCTTAATCCCAAATTGGACCAATGGTGAGTCTTGGAAATTTCCGACTGGTAATTAAACATAAACAGTTCTCCTGCATATTGAATTTTCCACCAGTTTGAGTTTAGCAGCCAACTTAAAAACTTCGAGTGGAACATTATTAGTGCACTATAATTTAGATCAAGTTCCTGAATTGTTTAGCAACAATAAGTGACACTATGGCAAGAGATGGTGCGATTAATGAATTGGATAGTGATATGAGAGACAAGTTTAACGAAAAAATAAAAAATTTATTCGAAAGTCAATCGGAAAGCACGACTCTCATTAATTCTATTTCAAAATACCATGAAATAATCAAGGAAGTAGAAGAAGATAAAGTAAAAACAAAAAAGTCCTTATTGAATTACAGACGCCTCAGTCGATACGATGTTATGTGTATTGGAGGAGTTAAAAAACTAATTGTGCCAATGAGTGAAGAGAAAACTGACATTAAATACTATGTAACGAATGATTAACTTTTTGACGTTATTAATACTGCGCATGTTGAGTGCAGTCATGGTGGTCGAAACAGATGAGAGAAAGCTCTATCTGTTAAGTACGCGAATGTTACCAGAGCAGTTATTTTGACTTTACTCAAACTGTGTGTTATATGTGAAAAAAGCGAAATCATCCTTAAAAAGGCGTGGTTATCAAGCCTTTGATTTTCAAAGATATCAACGCAATAGCGCAAGTTGATCGAATTGACATGCAGACTTTCAAAAACGGGAATTACAAATTAATTCTCAACTATCAAGATCATTTGACGAAATTCGTGATGCTTCTCCTTCTGTCCTTCAATCTGACAATGGGCGAGAGTTTTCTAACCGCACCATTAAATCAGTGAAAGAAATGTGGCCGGATTTATCAATATTTCGCGGAAAACATAGACATTCGCAGAGTCAAGGCAGTATTGAAAGAGCCAATCAGGATGTGGAGAATGTGCTTGTTGCATGGATGGAAGAAAACAAATCGAAGAAATGGAGTGAAGGTCTTCGATTTTGCCAACTGCGGAATAACAATGCTTTTCATCGAGGAATCCAACAAATCCCTTTCGAAGCTATGATTTGTGAGTACTTCGAATAACATAAATGATGAAAAAGAAGTTGTTTTAAGCATGTAATACACTATGAGAAGAATCTGTATTAAATATAATACAAATATATATGAAGTAATTTGCATAAACGGCAGTTTAAACTTAATAAAGATCAAAATATAAAAAAATTTTCTTCTGCTTTAAGAAAGCAACAAAGATTCTTCACAATTCCACATTATTTTTAAATTGAATAGTTTCTATAAACATGACTAATATAATTGTGAAGAACCTTTCAAGGAATGGAATGCAATTTTGTAAATTAAAATTGAATGAAAATAACCGATATTGCCTTAAGTTGATTGAAATATAAAAATATGCAAACAACCAAATTTAAGTGCAAAATCATTACCTCAACTATTTTCTTATTATAATTTAAAAAATAATATCCAGTAATTATATTGTATAATATATTTAAAAAAGTTATTTATTCTTTAAAAATTCTAGAACAATTTTACTATTAAATCTTTCATTGTTACCAAACTTTAAATATAAATTTAAATTTTTCAAAATCATTGGATAAGAAATTGAAAGATTACGTAATTGTATATAATTGCAAATATAATATAATATAATGAATAATAATTCTAAATAAATAATAATGTATTATATTAATAATTATAGAAATATATAATAAAAAATTATATTAATATACTTTACAAATTAATCTGATCATATAATAATATAATTGCATACAAAATAATTGCAAATGAAATACATTTTTTCCAATTAAATGCTTCCAGAATGAATTGAAAATCATGAAAAATTAAGAAAATAATTGATCAAATTCAAGCCTCCAAAATGATAAGAATTTACACTGTTATAAAAATCTGGCAGAAGTTTAATATAAATGTGAGTAAAGCCATTTGCATATACCATAGATTATTTTTAATATATCATGATATTGTAAAATTATTATACACGCATATAAAAGTTGGTAAAACAGAGTACATGAAAACACCAAGTTCTTTGATCTCTTCAAACATTGACAAATATTAAAAAATAAAGTAAGAACCTTAAATTCCTCGACTAAATACTTATAATTAAAGTGCAACTTACAAGTGGAATTTTTTCTAGAATTCGCTGTCAATGTTAGAATTTTCACATGAGCACATGTGCCTGGGGGTTATGGTTTCTAAATGAATTTCTTATTTAAACTTTAACTTAAAAACAATTAAAGTTCATGTTCATTTAGAAAAAAATGTTATTTTTTATTATTTATAATTGAAAATTACTTCCAAAATTGTTTTCAATTCGTGTAAAGTGCAAATATCTGTCTTTCCTAATAAATGATCAATATGCCGTACATGAAATTTAATATACAAATGTATATTAAATATATATTTATATTGCAAATATTTGTAATAGTAATCAACTTAACATTGAAAATGTAATCCTTTTTTTATTGAAAAGGTTCCGAGATATCAAACATTTTAAATTCAATTTGAAAACAGACAGTTTTGAATTAACAAGTTTAAAATTGTGCAAATTCAAAAATGGTCTGATTTTTAATTTAATATTAAGAAAATGAGAATTATTTGTCAATACATGCTACATACAAATATATAAATTAAAAAAACTGTGTTTGACACATTACCTGAAAAGTAACGAGGTACCGTTACTAATGCTATGAGTCGCATTTCGTCACCACGCGTATCATCACGCAATGTCGTGACAATGCGACGCACAGTGGGTAGTCACCATGAGGGCAACTTTACAACATTTTATTTTTTAATTACAAAACTTATAACAAAGTAATGAGCTCGATGAACCATTTAAAAAAAAAGATGTCACGCGAAGCAAAAATTCTGAATTAAAAAATTTATTTCTGAAACGCGTTAAAATAAAATATCCACTTTTCCTTTCGGGCCTAAAAAATGTTGTTCACTATGCAAGTTAATTTTTCGAAAAAATTGAGCAAAAAAACTTTAGGTAATAATAGTTTGGACAAAAATAATAAATATTTTTTTTCTGGATTTTTGTTGGCAAAATTTCTTTGTGAAATAACAAACATTAAATTTGGTTAAGAAAGAATTCACAGTATAATATAGTTTTTTTTTCAACTTCAAAATTTTGCTCTGTGAAAATCCACCGGAAAATATGATTTTGGATGTTTTTATATAGATTTTCCAATCACAAAATTTGGCATAAAAAAAAATTAAATATAATTATGCTAAATAGGCTAAAAGAAATTGAAACATATATAATATATTTTTACATTCTCATTATTTATGATTGAGAAAGTATTAGAATTGTCGGAAATTTGACATCACACTTTTTCAACGGATCTCCACGTTTTAAGACCCCCTGAATCCGATAATCAGGTTTTCACGATGGCGTCTGTCTGTCTGTCCGTCCGGCCGTCCGTAAACACGATAACTCTCGAAAAAATGAACGAATCAAATTCATCTTTAGCACACTTTTTTTAGGTCTTTAAAGAAAGGACGAGTTCGTTAACAAGCCATTTTTGATAAAAATTCAAAAAGTGAGCGCATTTTGAAAATTTTTGAGATCACTTTTTTCTGAATTTAAAAATTCTATGTACGGATATTAATAGTATTAAAAACAACAGACAATTTGTCCTTATGACTTTTTTTGATAAAAAGAAAATTCTCAGAGTTATAGCGTTTTCAAAATTTTTTTAATTAACCAAAAATCCAAATTTTTATCCGAAAAACGCACGATATGAAAAAAAGTCAAAAGAAGAAAAACATTTATTTTTGAAAGCTCTTAAAGATTATCATAACCAATTTTTGGATTTTCTTTAAAAATCGAAAATTCAAATTTTGATTGCACAAAAAATAATGGAAAATAAAAAATTCCATTTAATGGACAAACTATGTAGGATACGAAAAAATATGAATTAACAAAAATGGTTATCCCAAAAAAGATCTACAGTATAGTTAAGAATCACCTCTTGATAGAACGCCTACATTTTGTTTTATTCGTAAAAAATAACGTTGAAAAAAAATAAAATTAAAAAAAATGTGTGGAAAAACGACGAAAGTTACGAGGAAAAAAATCGAACAAAACCTGTTTACAAATGTCTGTCGAAAATTGAGCTTGCAGCGCGTGTGTCATGAAGTTTTTTTCAAGCATTCCAAATGCAAAGAATAAATATCTGAGTGCGAAGCGCGAGGCCACCTATTATCGAGCGCAAAGCGCGAGATGCAACCGTCGCGCGCCTTAGGCGCGCTCAAACTTGCGAGTGAAGCGAGCCTCGCGCCGTGCGCGATGAGAATGTGCCCGCGAAGCGGGCAGATTTTTATCGTTTAATTAAAAAAATAAGTAATTATCGCATTTAAAATTAAGCGCGCGTTTTGAAACAGGCACCTCCACGTTCCTTGTCTATCTGTTCCCGCGACCTATTTTGGAATTCCGAATCCGCGCAACGCGGCGCAGTGCAGTTTCGCGTGTTTCATGGATGGGGATGGATTACTAAAAAGCAATTGCTTTTTAAAAAATCAATATTTTATAGAAGCTGCTTTAATAGAAATATAATCTTCGCGTGATTGAAAATTCCACTTATTTTGTTGAAAACTTACATAGTTTGTTAAAAATTCGTCTTTTGCTGTTAAAAATTTAATTATTTGTTTTAAAATTTTATTATTTTGGAAAAAGTCATTCTTTCTGATTAAAAATTAATCTATTTTTAGTTGACGATTCAAACTATTTTGTTGAAAATTCGTCATTTTTTGTAAAAGTGAATTATTTCAGATTGAAAATTCAACTTTTTTTGTTTGAAGTATCAACTATTACATTTTCTTGGTTTTGGATTCATATTTTTTGTTTGAAAATTTAATTATCGTTTTGAAAATTCATCTTTTATTTGTTCAAAAATCCATCACTTTTGGTAGAATTTTCATAGTTTTGGTTTAAAGAAAAAATTCGTCTATTTTGTTGAAACTTTATCTTTTTTGCAGAAAATTAATCTTAATTATGGTTCAAAATTCATCTATATGTTTAAAAATTAATTTTTTTGGATAAAAATTCATCTATTGTTGAAAATGCAATACTTATTTCATTAAATTTTATACATTTAAGGCCATGTGTCGAGAGGGTCACGTGACCAAACCCGGTCTTCGATTTTTCTTTCCAAACTTACGTCTAAATGAAATGAGGTATCGCTTTCAAAGTTTGAGAAATGAAAGAGGTGGTAATAAAGTCCATGTCTCGGGTTTGTTCCGGTGGAAACTTTGAGAAAAAAAATTTTTTTTGAAGAAAATACCAGTGGAAGTTTTCTTTCCCAACTTACGTCACGATAAATAGAATGCTTGCAAGAATTTGTCTCTGGTCCTAAATAATTAGAATAGTGAAAAAATTTTTTTTTTTATTTTTATTTTGGAGAAACACCGACCGTGCTGTCATCAAACCCTGCAAGCAAGTTGCAATGTTGTCAATGGGCTAGTTATGAGGTTTATATTGATCAAAGTGGGACAAAACAGCAAAAATCGCTCACGGGCATTATGCATCAATAATGCAAAAACTAATGTTTGCACTTGAAATGCAAATAAACATATTTGGTCTGACATACGTATCAGTCTGGTATCAGCTGTATTAAAGCAGCACTAGCGCAGCGAGTAGACAACTTCGAACTTCTAGGGGTCTGTGGGTAAAACAGATTGCATGATTGCCGTCAGAGAAAGTTAAAAGTCAAACTTCTGCTGTAAAACCTAAAGGTGTCCGTCGATGATCTCTTTTTGCATAAATAAACTTTCTTCTTCCTCCAACTCTTTGCAAGGCCACACACGATCCTTTCATATTTATTAACATTTCCCGAAAAAAATTTTCGCGTTATTTAAACTTTTATTTTTCAATGTGGGTGAAAAATATTGATCTTAGGGCTGACTTGATCAGCTGTTACACTCATTACATGGCCTTAAAGCGTTTAAAGATAATTTTTTTAACATTATGAAAATACTTATAACCAAAGTTTAAGGAATTCAAACCAGACCTAAATCCAAATCAAAAATCCCATTTAACGTCCAACAATCAAATTGATAAAAATTACAATCTGAAATAAAATCCAAAAAATTATTTCGGAATAAAATAAAAAAGAGGAAAGAAAAATGGGGATGGATTACTAAAAAGTAATGTTTCTTTCCTCTTTTTTATTTTTGTACGAAATAATTTTTTGGATTTTATTTCAGATTGTAATAGGAGCAATTTTTGGTTTTTTTGGTCCAAATTTGGTCGTTGGATTCTTGTTCTTCAAGAATTTTTATCAATACTTATAATGTAATAAATTATCCATTTCGTCTGGCTTAATTTTCGGATGAAAACTAAAATATAGATTAAAGTTCATAATAGATATTTTGCGCCAATTACATTAGATTTAATACGTGCCCGTAATTTTCTGAACTTTTAAGTTTTTCGTGTGGTGTTCGCAATGATGACGACGCAATGTTGTCCGGTCGATCTGGATAAATAGCCAAAGTTCTTTCGCTACTGATATTTTTTGGTGAAAACGAAAAACAATTCTGTGTTATTTCTATAATCATTTCTCGAAGCAGGTGTCTAATGGAGGTTATAAAAAATCGTTCCTACGCATTCTGTACTTTAATAATATATACTTTATTATTTACGTGCATAGTGTGTATTTTTTGATTAGGATAATTGTAAATAAATGTTGCAAATGGTCTTCGAAGCTTCTATTTTAGAAAAAATCAGTGTAGACTTATAGAAAACTAAAATTAAGGACCTCATACGAAGTGTCGATAGATCTGATATTCCTGAAAATTTAAACGTTGTTTTATTTCCTCTAGTTTTTAATTTATACATTTTTTATAGAAATTTTCGCATTAATTTTCGAACAAAATGGATAAATTTCGAAGTAAGTCTAAAAATGCAGTTTCTATGTAGATTGAATGATAATTTATGCCTGTAATTTAACAATAAAGTGCAATAAATTTAATTTTTACAATGGAGATGAAATTCTTCCACAACTGTTGAGTTTTTAGAATTAACGATATCTTAATAGGGGCAACTTACTGTATACAGTTTGAAAGTATCTGAAAAAAGGTTGCCTAGAGGCCCTAGAGCCCTGCCTGGTATTTTTTTTTACAGAAAATATTGATATTCCTTTTTTATATGCCAATGCAGGGATCGTGCATAAACTACGTTACCAATTTGAGGGGGGGGGGGGTATGCCAAAAACTAAGGTTGGTAAGACGCTAGGGGAGGCTCCAGTAGGAATAATGTTAGTAACGTTAGATATTCCCCACTTTTCCACTTTTTGAAGAATATCTGTTTCTCTTATGTTTTCAACAGATTCCTCTTTTTTCTTGATTTTTCGTTAAAATTTTTGTGTTGGTTAAAAATTTGTCACTTTTTTGTTTAAAAATTAACTTTTTTTAACTGAAAATTTAACTATTGCATTTGTAGTTAAAAATGTATCCTTTTCAGTTAAAAATTTAACTATTTGGTTGATAATTGATCTCTTTGGTTCAAACTTTAATTATTTCATTAAATATTCGTAATTTTTTTATAGCTTCCAATTGTTTTTGATATAAATTAGAATCTTTCATGGTTAAAATATGATCAATTATACTTTCTATTTAGAATTCATCTTCTTTTTTTTATTCAACTATCTAGTTGAAATTAATTTCTGATGTTGGTAAGAAATTAATTAAATTAATTTTGTTTTATTTAACTAATTTCTTTTCTTTAATTTCCTAATTCTGGTTGAAATACTTAGTTGAAAATCAGTTTTTTATGAAGATTAATCATTTTAGTTGAACATTCATCTTTAGAGTTGGAAAATTTAACCATTTTTTTCTAAACTGAAAATATGACTATTCTGTTATTGTTTGAAAATTTAAATTTTTAATTAAAACTTGATCTTTTCTATTTAAAAATTCAACTATTTCGCTGAAAATTAATCTTTTTGGTGAAAATTCAACTATGTCGTTAAAAATTTAACTACTTTGTTAAAAACTAAAATATTTATTTAAAAAAATTAACTAATTGATAGAAGATTAACTTCTTTGTTTAAAATCCATAGTGTCGAATAGAAAATTTTACTTTTTCATGTAAAATTCATGTATTTTGTTTAAAATTGAAAATGTTATAATTCTCTGAATAAGACAAGGAATTAGAGATAAGGTAACAACTGAATGGAAAATATCCTAGACCCCTGGATTTAGCTAAATCTCTAGTTTCTCTAATTATCTGCTATATATAAATTTCGTGCATTATTTTTATGCAGACTTTATTAGATAACCGAAGATACAATAAAAGGAGGATGTCTTGTAGATATAATGATTATCAAGAGATCAGCTTGAAACAAAAAAAGACGCTTGTCCTCATTGCGAAATATTGGTAATAATGACTCGGAGAATACTGAAAATTCCAACTCCAGCTTGGATGAAAGTTTACGAAATCCAACTAGTCCTGAGTCCAGTTCAGGGGAGACATCTAGCAACGATGAAATACCGAATTCTGCGCTGCCTGTATCTGAAAATGATTTAATCAATTCTGGCGATGAAGGGAGTTCTACTGATCCTGGAGAAACTTTGAGTCCCAATGACGAGGACACTGATGAAGAAATGGGTGATAATATTCCTGGGAGAAATTTTCAATACGAAGAAAGTGACGAGTATTCAGAAGATGAAAACCAAGAAATTAATGTACTCCAAGATCCTGCAGATGTGAAAAAGAAGATATTAAAAAATGTATTTCTGGCTACTAACTTGAAACATAAACAAGGAAACTTATTGATTAAAAGTTTACGCGAGTATCCTTTTAATTTGACCTTCTTACCAAAAGATACAAGAATATTATTAAATACACCTACTGTTGTAGCAAGCAATTTTATTCAGAATATTACAGCTGGAGAATACCTCCACATTGGTTTTAGACAGACGCTTTTAAAAAAATTAGAAAGTCTTTCTACGTTGCCAGAAAGAATTGAAATAGACATCAGTACGGACGGTGATAAATTCGACAAGGGCCCTTATCAGTTTTGGCCACATCAGTTTCGAATTGCAAATTTACCTGATAAGAGACCCATGATAGTGGGTATATTTAAAGGAAAACACAAGCCGTCAAACCCTTTCGACTTTTTTGAAGAATTCCTTCAATAAATTGTCGATCTACAAAAAGAGGGTGGAATATCTCTAAGAAATCAGCTAATTTCTTTGAATATACGATGCTTCATTGCTGATGCACCTGCATGAGCATTTATCTTGAACCACTACGGGCACACATCGGCATATGCTTGTTCGAAATGTAAGGTTCAAGGTCATCGTTGCACTGTGACAGGTTTTGAGCGCATTATGATTTTTGGAGGTACCAGACACGCAGCAAGAACTGACGGAGAATACGAAAACGTTGTTGTTGAAGACCACCATAAAGGAAGAAGTCCATTGTTTGCGATTCTGGGATTAGTTTCACGTGTTCCATTTGAAACGATGCATTCAGTCTGGTTAGGAAACGTGAAAAAAATATTATCTGCGAAAATCGAAGGAAAATTTGGACATAGCAGGCTGAATGGACGGAAGCTGGATATTCTTAATTCAAGAATGAAATTACTCACAACATTTTGTCCCTCTGAATTCAATGGCCGACGATGGGAAATAACTCTGTGCCATAATTTTAAGGCCACAGAATTCAGACAACTTTTACTATACACTGCACCCGCAGTTTTTAAGAATGTTTTTCAAGAAGAGTATTACGATCACCTGATGATACTTAATTCTGCAATGCGCTTTCTAATACCGGAAGAGACACCGAGGAAAATGTATGTTTGGTATGAAACAGCTTTGGAGAGTTACGTAAGATTCTACGAAATCCTTTATGAACAACAATTTCTTTCATACAACGTGCATTCTCTGTTGCACATAGTAGCAGATGTCGCATTACTGGGAGGTTCAGACACTTCCAGTGCATTTGGTTTTAAAAACAATATGCCGGAATTGCGGGAATGTATCCGAAAACCAGGATTGAAACTTGCTCAAGTATATAAAAGAACCGCTGAAAAAGAGGATTCTCCTTCAACGTCTTTGGACAACGATATTCATATTAGTCTTACACGACCTCATGCTGACGGACCTCTTCCAAGATATGTGAATGAAGAAAACTGTCAGCAGTTTCACAGATTAAATCTTGGTGCAGTCACATTTGCAACGACATTGCGTGACAACTGCAGCATTCTTGAAAACTTTCAAGTTTTCCTCATCAAGAATATACTAAAAGTAGCGGACACTACTTTGTCCATTGTTGAAAAATTTCGAAAAGTAAGACCAGTATACAACATTGGATTATCACCCGATTTAGTAGGAGTATATAACTGCAGTAGATTATCACCAGAGGTCCAAAAAGTCAATTTAAATGATGTTAAAAATAAGTGCTACAGGATGCCAGTGTGGAGTCATGTAGAAGGCGAGGAAGAACGTGTCATTGAGGATGAGTGGTACTGCGCCAGATCATTGACGCCGTTAATATTTCCACAATAAATTATAAAGAAAAGTTGACATTGAGGGACCAATAAACCCACTTCACTAATGGTCAAAATTAATAGTACTGTAAGTGAAACTGTTTTTAAAGCAACAATTCTAATCTTATTCGTTTGTTCCAAATACAAATAATTAATCATATAATATGCAAATTTGATATCCCGTTATGTCACTTAAGGTAAACTCTAATTGAACTAATTATAAATTACGCTAATTGAGGTGAATTTAATCCTCGTATTCTGAACCCTCGTAGTGGTTGACTCTTGACATTTACTTATTAGTACTCCGTTTAATGAAACTGTTTACGATTTTTCCTCAGTAAGAAAAAATATCTTTTATTATTTTCTTCTTTCTTTCCAGCACAATGGCAAACCTGGCAAAAATTGAATTGCCTACAATCAAGAAGAAAATTTTAAAAAGAAGAATTAAGTTTACGAGTGGCGGGCGAGAAACCAGGACTCCGAAACACTTTCTAACAACTTCTGAAGAGGAAGGAACCCGAATAAAAAGCAATAAAAAAAATGAAATCTGTGGAAAAAGAAAAGGAAAAACTTCGTGTCATGTTAGCCGAAATACAAAAAAATAAATTGAAATCAGACATTACATTAGATATAATTACGAATAAGAAAGTCAAGGACAAATGTCAGAAGTCGACAGATATTGCACTGACGGCGCCGTTGTCATCCGTTAAACACCTTTACCGTCAATAGTTGTATGTATATTGTCAATTTAACTAAATCAAATCACATTTAAATATTTAATTACCTATATAAGAATGCATAATTTAGGGATTATTCAATTAACACGTCCTCCATATTTTACGAATTATACACACACAGGGTTCATAGCCTATCAGGCAAGTCCCCAGGTGATCAGTCTATAGTTCGATTTGCAGATAAGGTTGAAACAAAGTTGGCAAAGCCTCCAGTTTCTTTAAGAAAATATATAGAAAGTGTCCCGATTAATTTTTCGGATCGAAGTGATGACAATACAAGTGAACCTGCTATTTTGACTGAAAAAAATATTGGAAAATTAAGTAGAACTGTCTGTCATTTACTATCAACGTCTCCATTACAAAAGACGTTCGATCCAGTAGCACCAAAGTCTGCAGTAGATAATTCTACTACTTTAAAAGATTTAAATAGCCTCAAAGTTCTTCCACCTGCTAATACTAGTAATTCAAAATGCACCATTTCTGAAAACACTCCATCTTTGTCATCGGAGAATGCTATAATAATGGACAAACACGTTTTAAAGGATGCTTTAGGAAGTCGAATATTTGATCGATTGCTGTGAGTAAATTATTTTTAATACTTCCTGTGTGAGAGAACAGTAAGTTAATTCCTAAATGTATATTTTTTAATTCTCTGCAACTTTTTATTCAGTTTATTCTCTATAGCCTATATAGTGCTAAATTATTGTAAAATTCATATATGTATAGAATAATTGAAAATCAAAACACCAAACTATTGGAAGTGTTATTGCAAAATGCTAGGAGTGAGGCTCACCTTTACGAAAAATTGTTTCAACCTCGATCAGGATTCCTCTTGGAAATAATGTCGGAATTTCTCAAACTGGATGCTCTAGACAACGAAAAACAACGTAAGAAACTGGTAAGAATCTTTGTCATTATTTTGTAATTTTTACTGAATAAGCAATTCTATGCCAAATAATCCAAAGAATTGAAGACAATTTTATTAATTTTGATGAAAATTGTAGTATCTGTTCTCTTAAGTGTTGAAAGAAAAACTCTGAAATGATTCCTAAAAAATTAAAAAAACTTGGGAGATATTCAGAATTGAAAATTTTTGTCTTTTTTTAACTCTCATAACTTTTGTGATTTTAATGCCATCAAAGTGTATTTTTTAAAAATTATTCGTAGTAACATGCAATTTTTAATGTGAATTCCTAAAAAAATTCAGTTTTTTTTTCTTAATTTTTTTATAGATAGCTTACAATGCCTAATAGGAGCCCTGTAAATTTCAAAATGGGATCCTTGTTAGTTTTCGAGAAATAATTAAAAACGTATGCCGTGACATGATGAGCCCACTGCGAAGAGTGCCCGAGAGTCTGAACTCTGAAGTTCGGACATACGAGTATAAATTATACTTGTATGCACGAACTTTGGAGCTCAGACTTTTGTCCTTCTTCGCACTGGGCTAATCATGCCACGGCATACGTTCTTAATTATTTCTCGAAAACTAACAAAGATCTCATCTTGAAATTCACAGGGCTGCTAGTAAACATTGTAAGCTATCTATAAAAAAATGAAGAAAAAAAGTGCGCTTTTTTCAGAAATTCAGTTTAAAAATTGGTTTTTGAAAAATCCAAGAAGTTTTTGTAATTTGTTTTCGAAAATATTTCTTCAAAATTGCATCTTATTACGAATAATTTTTAAAAATTCACCTTGATAGCGTAAGATCACCAAAGTTATGAGAGTTAAAAACAAGCCAAAAATTTTCAATCTTGAATGTCTCCTAAGTTTTTTGAATTTCTCGAAAATCATTTCAGAGATTTTCTCTCAACACGTAAGAGAAGAAATACTACAATTTTCATCAAAATTACTAAAAATAGCTTAAGTTCTTCATATGATTTCACATGAAATTGCTCAAATTACTTGAAATGCGTAATTTAATTACCAAAATTTCTGCATTTTTAGTTGCGGTTCTTGAAAAACAGGGGTGGCACCAAGTTGAGGGAGTTTCTCGGCTCCTCGTTGCAAGCGACGATAACAGATAAACTAGTGACACAGTTTACGTGGAAAGGAGATGCAAACCGACCTGAGTTTGGAGATACTCGAGTCGCAAATGTCCTTTACCGTATGTTTATAATTTATATATGAAATTACGTAATTCAGTAAATAATGTACTACAGTACCCTTCGATTTTTTAAGCGCTGCGCTGGAATGTTCTTTTTTTCCTGGCCCAGCAAATATTACACAGTTTAAAACAGAAATGCAGGAAGTTATGAGATCCACTAAACAAAGGTACCGAAAATCGCAGAAGAAACGTAAAGGTAAAGAAGCCAGAAAGCTCAAAAAAATTCGCAAGAAAAATGATCAGAATGCCGCTGTTGATGATCTTAGCCCAGAAGAAATCAGAATTTTACAAGAACTCGAAAGACTAAATAAGATTAAGAACTCATCTGAGATAGAGAACTCATCAGAGTCTGGGGAGATCAATTATGATGGGTTAGAAACTTCCAGCGACGTGTATGCCGACGATCAGAGACATGAATAGAGGCGAAAGGTCGTTGCGTTTCGCAGTGCAAAAGAAGTATTTCATCTGCCAGTTTACGTTAAAATTATTATTCGTTTTTATATTATTATAAAATGAGATGTTTTTATGGAAATTACAGCTGCTCTTTAAGGATGAACGAATTCGTACGTGCACGTGCCATAATTATATGCCAAAGGCTTTTACTTAAGTTTCTTTTATAATTACGCAATTGCTTGTTGTTTCTTTTTTTTGAGATTGCGAGTTGACCTTCATCAAGTAGTACATGTTCGTGTTTCTAAAGCTATAATTTATTAATTTACTATAAAATTTTTTCCTAATTGAGGTACCGAATGCAAAAGAGACATACCTTTTTTCGGTTCAAGTTTGGCGACTTCTGATCGTTTTAAAAATTTGTTTAAAATTATAGTTACAGAAGATTTATTTGATATAGAGAATTAATTTGGAGCCTAGCAAACAAAATTGATAAAACTATTGTTTTTGCACATCAAGATTCATTTTCGCTAGAGCCAAAAAATTCTGCATCCCCTTTTTGCATTCCGCGCCTTAATTTCAGTCGTAAGCTTACATAAATATTACACGGATCACTTGAGGAAAAAGGTCGTTGCCTTTCATAGTGCAAAAAACGAATTTTATCTGCCCGCTGGCGCTAAAATAGACGTTCTAATATTATATTAAGATTACAATTTTCAATAATAATTATATAGATGCGGTCTTAAATGAATTACGAGTTCATACGAACATGTGCCATAATTACATGTGAAAGGTTTTTACTGTAAGTTTAATTTTTTTTATAATTACCCAATGGTTCAATGTTGTTAAGTACTTCTGCGTTTTAAAACCATTATAAAAAAATTATAATTTTCATCGCTAGATTAATAGATCGTTGTTTAATGCTAAGCAAATAATATATACGTTAAGAAAGCTTATGTTTCTGTTCTATTAATAATGTATCTAAATTATTACGTATAACCTTTAAAAAAAAACGATGTGCACTGTTTTCTAGTTTTTCTAATAAAATTTTATTGCAATAAAGATGTTTTT
>NC_046663.1:132459569-132461892 GCF_010883055.1 Belonocnema kinseyi
CGCGCGCGAACTCCGGACCCGTTATCACACACTTAACAAGTCAAAGCTGCTGACCATCAGGCAGCATATTGTTGAGAGCATACGGATACTATCTGACGCTAAAAGAAGTCTAGAGCGGAGGGAGAGGTGGGTCAGAGAAAATCAACATTTTCTCTCGGACCCATCTCGACTCTTCCAAGACCCTCCAGTTACTGTCGAGCATCCACCCAAACCAGAGGAGGTCGAAGTATTTTGAAGAGAAGTCTACGAAGCACAGTATAGACTGGACGAAGACGCAGAAAATATAAATAGCTTCAAGGAGTTATGTGTTGCCCTCATAACACCTGATAAAGAATGCCCACCCATCACTACCGAGGAGGTGAAAAAAGTATTAAGAGGGATGAAGGACTATTCCGCATCGGGACCAGATTGTATCAAAACCTTCTGATGGAAGAAGTTTTCTTCAACCCATCAGCATTTGGCCCGTATTTTCACCTCACATTTGAGGTGGGAAGAGTCGATTCCAGAATAGTTGGTGGAAGGGCGCACAATACTCTTTCCGAAAATAGGCAACTTAGCTGACCCGAAGAATTACAGGCCAATAACTTGTCAGAACACACTTTATAAGATATTCACAGCTATCCTAAATGATAGGATTGTTCGGGCAATTGAACCTGTGTGGCAAGAAATGCATGAACAAAGAGGCTCAAAGAAAGGCGTAGCCAGATGTCGGGAGAACCTGCTCATCGATAGATTAGTCTGCAAAGATGCAGCATTCTACCAGCGTGACCTATCGATGGCCTGGATTGATTATCGGAAAGCTTTCGATACGACCTGCCATAGACTTATCATCTGTCTTTTGGAAATCTTAAAGGTTCATCCGCAAATAGTTTGGTGCATAGAGAGATTGATGCCGCTTTGGAAAACCAGATTTACAATCTCATCTGGAAAAAATCGTGTGACAACTAACAAGGTCATCTTTCAGAGAGGTGTCTTTCAGGGCGACACCATGAGCCCACTCCTCTTTTGCCTTACATTATTGCCACTATCTCTAGCACTACGCCATTCCGACGGGTACTTGTGCGGCAAACCTGCAGATCGAAAGTACAAGGTCACTCATGTATTTTACATGGACGATCTTAAGATCTATGCTAAAAACAGAGAGCAACTGCATCTAGCTCTGGGGATTGTCGAAAGATATACTAAGGAAATTGGAATGGAATTTGAGTTAGACAAATGCGCCAAGGTTTATTTGAAGCGACGAAAACTTAATGTCATCCCTGAAGATCCTGAGCTCGTTGATAGAAGCGCCATACGACACCTTTAAGCTGGAGAGACTTATACATACCTGGGCGTGCCACAGAGTCGCATTCAGGATGTGACATCTATAAAGGATACTCTCCGAAGCAGATACAAACGTCTCATTCGACAGATTTAGTCTTCCGAACTGTAGGCGAAGAAGAAAGTATCTGCAACGAACATGCTTGCCATCCCGGTACTACTCTATTCATTTGGAGTAGTTCCATGGACGAAGAACGAGCTCAGATCCCTTGATATCGGGACAAGAAAGGTTATGCACATGAACAAAAGCATGCATCTTAAGTCTTCCGTTCCGCGACTGTACATCTCACGCCGTCAAAGGGGTCGCGGAATATTGAGTCTTGAATGTCTTCACAACAGGATTATTCTGGGTACAGTACATTGAGTTACAAATGGAAGAGACCCTCTTCTTAAAATGGCCAGGAATCATGAAGAAGTGGGCAAAGGAGCGTTTCTGTACAAAGCAGCGGAGGAGGTTGCTGAAACACTCGGGCTTGACTTCAGTGTTAGGGGTGAGCAAAATGCATCAAATCTTATCTATCTCGAGTACTCACTCCTGAAAGCCCGGATTAAGGAAGGACAAGAGAACTTTCATGAACAGCTCCTCGATAAGAGGATGCACGGTATCTTTCTTGACTTCGAGAAGCGAACCATGTTCGTTATCGAATTTTCGGCACCAGCTGACAAAAACATCATAACCAAGGAGAATGAAAAGAAAGAGAGGTATCGAGACCTTATAAGGGAGTTGCAACGATTGTACCCGGCATATTCTGTTAAACTAATTGTCCTTATCATCAGCGCTCTTGGAGGTGCCAAGCTTTCACTTGCTAATGGCCTAAAAAGAATCCCTGCGTGTGAACAATATGCTAATACACTTGCGGGAAATATGCAGAAGGCGGTTGTCCTTGGGTCGCTCCGTTTTCTTAGGATGCACGAGGCTTTTGCTGGATCGTCGTATTGATTCCTTTACAGACTGTAACCGCCTATCTCACGGTCGTGAGACGTGGTTGTGGCTGAAATTTTA
>NC_046663.1:132461992-132472588 GCF_010883055.1 Belonocnema kinseyi
CGGCCAAAGCTCTCGCTGCATTATACACACAATAATTGATAGCCCAGAGGTCGGATTCTCCGGAAAAATCTCCACGAAGCTCGTCATCCATTTCAGCCAGATATTTAGGCTTGAGAGAAAACTTAGTGTTGATGTTTCTCCGGGTCATCGCTCTTTATGAGATCTCTTTATGAGCATCGCTCTTTATCTATTGGATGCCTGCTCGCGATTGGTCTTAGTGCCGCCTCTCTTTCTCTGTTGCCGACTTGTTCTAGCTGTGGTAGAGTAGGCGTTCCGCTTACATAGCCCCTTTTATGGAGTAGTTCAGCATGGTTTCGCAGACGTTGCTGCGAAAAATGCGATAGCTCCGGGTGTTTCTCACACCACAGAGCATGCAGTCTAGAAAGTCATGATTCAGACGCTCAGTCCATCCAAAGGACGCGAGATCCCGCCGATCCATCGCATTGAATTCATTTTCATGTTTGGTGTTGTCATTGTTGTTCCCACGAGAAGCTAGGGAAAGGGGTTCGTCCATCCTTGTAGAGCCCAGCATGCGAGGATAAGGCTGCGTACTCTGAGAGGTCGCCCGGTATTCCAGAGTCACCGTTCTAGACACCTCACCCAGGTGCCATTCAGCTTTCGGCACGGTTTTCACACCTCCGCTTGGGGGTTAATTCCTTCGAGACCACCCCTGGACAATTGTCCGCGACTGCCTATTTATTTTTGTAACCATATTCAGCAGAAACCCTTGGTACAGGGACCCTCTATCCGCAAACCGCGGACGCTTTCGGTGGCTTTGTCATAGGCCCTTCGGTTTGATTCTGGAGGAATAAAAACCGAACCGAATTTATGGCCCGACTTTCGTCCGGCACGGAAAAAATTATTCTATTAGACTCATCATTTGTTCCCCTCCACGGAAATCTTTAGTAAAAGGCTGAAATTTTACCGCGATTTCGCTGGGAGCGGGTGCAATTTTCCAGATTAGCACCCGCTCCCGGCGAAATCCTGCGATTGTCCTTATGACAAATTTTTAATTATATATATATATATAATTGATAACCCTCAAAGAACCTTCACGACGTGCGAGTGGGATGTGCCGCATGCATGATTCTCACGACATGCGAGCGATATGCGCCTCAATTGATGACACAAATGTCTCATGGCATGAGGGCAATGCGTTCGAGAAAATCTGCATGCGTGCGACGCACGTGCGTCGCACAGTGCGCGCATTTGCTTTCTGGGAATGTTTCCAGTGTCAAAGAAACGTCCATGTTTGTGTGTGATATTTGCACAAGTGGCACAGAAAATGAAGGCGTTGGATCTGTACTTCTGTGTACAGTTTCATTTAATCAAAATAATATGTCTTTAAATAAAAGAAGGGCAGTAGAAGGACTAACAGTACAAGCAGAGGAAATGAAACAAGCCTCTAAAAAAAGTATTGCGAAATCAAAGTCGGAACTTCGGTTAAAATACCTATTCCTAGCGTGGATAGGAGCAAGGGAGTCTCGCGAAACTTAATTCGAATAATTATGCAGGTATCCAAAGACGGTTTTTATACACTAGGCACTCTAAACGGTATAATTAGCTCATTATATTCTCGGAATCAATTTTCTGCTTGTGAAGAAAAGTCTATAAGCCTTAATTACTATAAGTTCCTATAAAAACGTATCTGTACGACAAATAAATGGTGAAGAGTCATTTTTCGGCCTTCGAGGATTTGTCAAGTGTAATTGTACGAAGAAATGTATCAATAATGCTTGTAAATGTAAAAAAAACAAAACAAATTGCAATGTAATTCAAAATGTGAAATCGTCGAATTTTAAACCAAATAGAAAAATTTTCAACTAAAATGATGAATATTTAACTGAAATATTTAAATTTTTAACCCAAAAGATGAATTTTAAAATAAAGGAGACATTTTCAAACAAATATTTAAATTTTAAACTAAAAAAAAATTTTTAACAGATTATGAACTAGTTACATTTTTAGTCAAAAAAGTAACTTTCATCTTAACTGATGAATTTTTAACAAAAATGATAAATCATCAACTGGAATAGTTAAATTTTAAACAAAAATAGGAGTTTTTAACTGAACAATGAATCTTCCACTGAAACAGTTAGACGTTCAACAACAAAAAAATACGTTTTACTAAAGTAAATCAATTGTCAATCAAAACTTAAATAATTAAGTTTCAAGTTAACAAAAACAATGTTGAACCAAAAAAGACAAATTTTAAACCAAAAGACCATTCTTCAACCAAAAATTGAACAATTAAATTCTCTGTCAAAAAATGAATGTTCAACCAAAAATGAATTTTAAATCAAAATGATGAATCTTCAATTAAAAAAAATTAATTTGACAAGCGAGTTTATTTTTCAACCAAGTAAATTTATGTGTACCCTAAAACATGAATTTTTAACTAAAATGATGGATATTTCACTGATAAATACTCAGATGCCGTAAGTTATGATCCATAACTCCATTTGACAGAAAAACGTCAATCGACAAGAATCGTAAAAATGAATTTCTGAGAATTAGAATCTCATTATTTTAGGTCGAAATATAAGGGCGGCGCTTAACGCACCGCATCATGCTAGGTTAACTTAACATTAAATTATGTGACGTCAGCAATTCTATTGGCTAAAAGTTCAATTTTTACCATTTTTTGGTAAGAACCGAGGTTATAAATATAATGAAGTATGAATAAAAACATTTAATTAAATAAAACTTTAAAAATGTCAAACCCGAACGAAACCTTAATTGTGTAAATCAAACTATTCACGACGACGGAATAGGACAGTTAATCTTCATTGAAGGATCTTCAATATTTAAATTGAAGTTAAATAAAAACTATTTAATTGTTTTCTAAATCATTGTGTTGTGCTTATTATTTGAACCTCGACCAGTTCGCGCGGCTATGGTCTTGCAGCCGGTTGAATTCAAAGCGCCATTATTTGAATAATGTAGGAAATGTCCAATTACTTTATTTCAGTACAAAAGGAAATAATTAATTAAGTTCTTTTGCTTTCTATAGAAAATGAGTAACTATATTCTTGTTAGAAATTTTAAGCTTAAAACAATATTTAAACCAACAATTTATGACTCCTTATTGACATTTTTAAGAACTTCTTATGGAACAAAATTTTTAAATTATTTCACAAACATTTAGGGAGATTTGAAATAATTCTGCCAAGAATTTAAAAGATTGTAAATTATTCAACAAAAATTTCTAAAGATATCACAAGATTACTTTAGTAATTATGTTGGTACTTTTGCTTTATATACAAAATTTGCTATAATTTTAACGGCAAAAAAAATTGAAAAAAATTGTGTGAAGCAAAATTAAAACAAATGTTTAATTACTTGTGTAATTATCTATTGCATTTTTTAATTAATTACTTATATCGTGTACATTTGGTTAATCTCTGGGCATGCGCGTTATGGTCCTTTAGCCGCTCTAATTCAGCGGGCTATGGTTTAAACCTAAAATCCAAATTAGTGACGAACCTAACTAGTCCCAGTGCTCCAGGTTTTATTCGTGTACACAATCGTAATGTTTATGTAATGCCGTGGCAAAATGTGCGAAGTGTCAAAAGGAGTTTAAACGACAAAGTTATTTAAATATACATATGAAGACAGTTCATAAAGGTAATTTTATTATTATGACATATTTATTATAAGGAGAGCATCTGCATTAAGAGATTTACAATTATTATATAATTACGTTAGGGGAATATTAGCCTTAGTTTTTTTTATGAGTTTCATGGTGTGTAATTTTATAGAAAAAAGTGTTTAGAGAATTCCTAAACTATCATTTACTTAGTACGCACAAGTTACGGGAAATGTGCCTAGAATTATAGATATCTCCGATACAAATTAATGGGTACCATGTAAATTGCTTTTAATTATTTTTAAATATAATTTTATTTTTATTTGTATGTTAAGATTGATAAACAAGTACTAAATTAATATAAAAGTAATTATATTTTATCAATAAATTCATATAGACATTTGAAATAATATTTCTAATTAAATATTTGAAATATTTGGAAACGAATAACAATATAATATCATTATACTAGAATTATTACTGAATACACTTTTTCTAAAATTATCTTAGTAACGTATTCATATGAAAGCACAATTTAGCGGAATACGATAATTTATCAAAAGTAAAAACTGGGACTTTAGTGGGGTTTTTATTTACACGTATCACACCCCTGGAGACTCTATAATTTTTAAAAGCACATTTCATTTTTGAAACTTGGCCTGAAAATCAGCCTGAAGGTCTAACACTCGATTAAAGTTTAACAACAAAATTATAAATTTAAAAATCATAATATGTATTTTCAGATGAGTTAGAGAGCGACAGTGAAAGAGTGAATTATAAATGTGATGTGTGCGAAAAACAGTTTAGTTATTTGAGAAGTGTAAAATTGCACCTGAAGTACCATGATTTGCAGCCAGCGGTAGATAAGAAAAACAATTGACATAAGTGCCCCATATGCAGAGAAGGTTTCCCGAAACAGGCCATGTGTACACATTTAAAAGAACAGCACTGCATCAGAGTAGAAACAAAAGTTCTTTACTTTTCCACTGTTGAAGAATTTCAGGCCTGGAAAATTGAAATTGAAAAAAACATGAAATCGAACTTCTGGAAACCACATACCTTATATTCAGTTGAAGATGCTATAAAATCGGAATACATTTACCATCTGTCAGGAGATTTTTCATTGAAAAGTCAAGGAAACAGACACATAAAACTAATAGGCAGTAATAAGATGAATGCATTTTGTCCAGCTAGTTTAAAAGTGACAGAAGAAAAACGGTCATTGTGCAGTACAGTATATACTCATGTAGGACATGACAATTATGTTGCCTATTAATCCCTTACAGAATCCGAGCGAGTTATGCTTGCTAGTAAAATCGCGGCGAAAATTCCATTTGATTCAATTTTATACGAGATTCGATGATTCAGTAAGTGCCGACGCTTCGGTGAACGAAATGCAAGACAGCAGTTGTGTGCTGTACTACAAAACCCAAGACACTGTTTCTCCTAAATATCCATTCTTAAAACCAGAAGACTTCGTATTGATCATCATGAATGAAGGACAGAAGGAGATGCTGCGGCTTCATGGCAACGACTCTATATGTTTGGACGGTACCCACGGAACCAATGTGTATGGATTGGAGGTCACTATGCTTTTAATACTGGATAACCTGAGAGAAGGATTTCCGTATTCATTTCTAATTTCGAATCGTTCCGATGAAGCTGTCATGCGGATATTTTTTTTCACATTAGGGAAGAAATGCAAACATAGTTTCAACCAAAAGTATTCATGTCGGATATGGACCAGGCATTTTATAATGCATGGCTGAAAGAAATGCTCCCGGCGGAATTCAGGTAGACATATACTATATATAATGTTAAGAGATAAGAACTTGAAAAGAAAAAGCTGAGTATAAATCATAATTTTTTAATCTCAGATTATTTTGCACATGACACGTTGATCGTGCATGGAGAACAAATGAGAGCCTGGCTAAGGCAAGCAGTGCCATAATTAAGTTCGTGCATGACAAATTATTCGAACAGGTAATTATACAGATGAAAGGCAAATTGTGCACAAAAACTACCAATCTCCGAAAGCGCTACAAGACAATTAGATAATTTGATATCAATTCGATCCTAGCAACGGAAACGTCCTGGGAGCTTCTTCGTCTTTTGCTGAAGTGTATTCAGTGAAGGAGAGCAAAATCGACTGCAACTGCAAATTGCTTTGCTCTGCCTGCAATGCATGTTTGCACCACTATTTATGCAGCTGCTTAGATTCTGCAATCTAAGCTGACGGTAACTACAATTTTTAATTAGTACTAAATTTTTGCCAGAGAGATTACATATTTGTACTCTTTCAGCTTTTGAGATTGTATGTGATGTCTTGTTGTTTATTAACCATTTAATTTTTGTAGATATATAATAGATGTTCAATATATATTTCATGAATTCACACTCAGAAAAAAAGATTCTTTGATTAAAAAAAAATTAATTATTTCTCAGTCAAAAAACAGTTTTTTGTTTCGTTAAAATTTTACTTTAATTTAAAATGATTTTATTCTTTTTTAAGTTATTTTTTGTTAAGTAAAAAAAATTATGTTAAAGAAAAGGTTTCTTTATCATTCAAGACAAATAGTTTTGTGAGTCTTCATTCATAAAGGTTGCGGCTTTCTATTTTCTAAATGATTAAAGACGAAAAAACGTCCAGGAAGTCAATATTGATATTCTATAATTATAAATAAAAATAATACTGAGTTGAAACTTCCTGGAGATTTCGTAACCAATATTATGATTCTGGCCTATAGAATGTTTTAAATTTTCAGATAACGAAGAGAAAATCTCGTCATTGTGGATGAAAGCAGAGAAGCCAATAGAATTCCCAGTGGACAAAAAAATTAAGGTTGTCCTAGAGAGGTGTTTGGGACAGCCCTAAGACGTCTCTTATAATATGTATTTTGGTCATCCTAGGGATGTTCTTAGAACGTCTAATGTCAGTACAAAAGACGTCCCGAGAACGTCTATGTCTTTAAGACGTCTTTAGGTCATCTTTAGGACATTGGACATCTCGATGATGCAAAAGTTTGATCAATTCGAAACACTCGATGAATTCAAAGCAGTCATGAAACTTTGTGCATCCGTTCGACCAACAATCGACGCAGTCGGGAGTGCGAGGACTTTTACAGGAAGCAAGTGCACATTTGCGGTTCCACATAATAAAATATTATTCTGCAAAGGTGACAAGGTTTGAATAAGAATTTCTTAAAAATTGTAAAAAAAGACTTATTAATTGTTAGTTTGAATTATTTTGTCTAAGCTTACAATTTCTTGCAACGAAATTATTAATTATTTTTTTAAAATATTTCAAATCTTACCTTTTTGCAATGATGAAATGATCTTTCCGAAATTTTGAATTCCTTGGAATCTTTCTGAAATCTTTTGATATCTTTAGAAATCTTTGTTAAATAATTTACAATATTTTGAATTCTTTGCGGAATTATTTTAAATCTTTTTAAAATGTCTGTGAAATAATTTAAAATCTCTTTTGTATAAGAAGTTCTCAAAAATGGTCAAAAAGGACTCATTAATTGTTGGTTTGAATTTTTTTTGCTTACAATTTCTTACAAGAAAATAATTACTCATTTTGTATAGAAATCTTTCATATAAATCAATCATTTTTTATAAATATTTTCGTCATAAATAATAATTATGTTAAATTTAAAAAAGTATTTGATTTACGTTATTTCCTTTTATACTGAAATAAAATAATTGGAAATTTCCTTTATTGTTCATATAATGACGCGCTGAATTAAACCGGTGGCAGGGCCATAGCGCGCATGGCCAGCGCAAAATGTAATAAAGCATTCTCATTAAGCCATACAAATTTAAAGGCCGAACCTCCGGGGGTATACCTGTAAGGGAAAATACATTGCCAGTATAGGGATGACATATTTTGGAGACATTTTTAAAATAAAAGAAGAAAAATGATAAAATATTGTTTCGTAGTAAGGTGTAAGAAACACAGTGCTGTGCACCCAGGTACAAGAAGTTTTCGGATTCCAATGGGCATAACTGAGGAAAATCAAAAGTTTGTCGAAAAATCTCATGCTGGGCCTAGTGATCTGTCAACAAGTGAACTTATTATATTGTCAAAGAGAAGAAGGGAAATGTGGATAAGTTTTTTGCGTCGTGGGCCTTTAAGTGCAAGTCAATTAGAAAATGCCCGGATTTGCGAGGAACATTTTATGAGTGGTAAGTAAGAAATGTATGCGTTTAGAGTGTGAGATTATGTTCGCGAGGTTATGTTTACCACAATTGTAGCGGAAGAATTATATGTAATTTATATTTATTGCAATCGTTTGTAATTTTTTTTGTACAATATAGGCACTCCAATTGACTTGGCGAATAAGGATCATCCTGATTGGGTGCCTTGTCAAGAATTAAGTTATGAAAAAGGAGCCGCTCTGAAAAGGAAAAGTTCACTGCCCCGCTACCACCTATCTGCAAAGAGGGTTATTTGTCGTAGAAGAATATAAATGTTGCTTAAAAATTCTTTTAATTAATCCAAGTTTCATCATTGTATTTAAAAATTCATTTTCTTGGTCAAAAATAAAAGTATTCTATCTGAAAAATCTTTTTTTCTTGTGAAAATTTAATATCTAACTGTACACATAATTTTTTCACTTTGGGTTCAAAGTGTATTCCTTTTTGATTAAAAATTCGTGTATTTTGTTGTAAAAGTTGTCTTCTTTGGTAGAAAATTAATCATGTTAGCCAGGGAAAATGAAAAATGTATTAGCATAAGGTAGAGATTCTTTAAATTGGTATTTTTGCCTTTTTTCTATCAAGAAAAATCTTGAATTTTCTTAGTTCTTTGAGATTTAAGTTTTCGTTATTTGTCATAGGAGAATATATCAATTTTGCTTAAAAATCGTTAAAATTAATTCAACATTCATAATTGTATTTAAAAATTCATTTCCATGTTCAAAAATATAAGTATTTTATTTGAAAAATCTTTTTTTCTTGTGAAAATTTAATATCTAACTGTACACATAACTTTTTTACTTTGGGTTCGAAGTGTATCCCTTTTTGGTTAAAAATTCGTGTATTTTGTTGTAAAACTTGTCTTTTTTGCTAGAAAATTAATCATGTTAGCCAGGGAAAATGGAAAATGTATTAGCATAAGGTAGAGATTTTTTAAATTTGTATTGTTTGCTTTTCCGTATCAAGAAAAATCTTGAATTTTCGTACACTTTTTTAAGACCTATAATTTTGGGATTTCTCATGGAAAAAATATTTTTGTTATAGATTTATGTAAAAATACGACTTATTACAATAAACTGGAAAAGACGAATGCAATGTTAAAACTTTATAATAATATCACTTGAGTTTTTAATCCTGCGAGCAGACCGTTCTTGTAATAGGCTGATCCTAGCCTCAAAATCTCAACAATCAGTAATCGCCTTTTACATCAGCAATGGAATTTGACAACACACAAATATTCTTCAATGTTAATACTCATAGAAAATAATAAGCTTTAACTAGAATATTAAGTTAAAACTAAAAATACTGTATTGTTACACTATAACCTCACTCAGAAGCAGAAAAGTATGATTGAACAGCTTGCACTTCACTTTCACCACAAAACCAGCTTCATAAAACTTATAAGCTTCCAAACTTTTATATGATTTCACTTGTTTTGTAGTATAAAAACTGTAAGCTTGAATAAAATATGACACTATATCCACTATTGTCACCGAGGGCACTGAGCTTATATTTTCACTGAAATTTATATCTTTAAGAGCAATACATGCAAACTACAGGAGCATAGGGAGGAGGCTATTTCCCCGAAGGTCGCTCGGAGCGCGTGACGTCACACGTAAGAATGCCCTATATGCATGTTTTCCATAAACGCTTATTTAGTTTTAGCCTTTGAAATTGGTGGTTGAATCGTTTAATGTGTCAGCGTCTTTGTTCGTGGGATGTGTAAGCAGTGATATAAAGGCTATGCCTACGCGAAGCCTGGGAAAGGACCCCGCACTAAATGTATGGGAAAATGGCTTTCGGTGGATTTAGCTGAAACTTTGTAATTTTCAAGGTTATAAGTGCCGGAGAATAAAACGAATTACAACAGATTTTGTTACAAAAGCGATGTCAACGTAGAAATCATGGTTCAGATCGTGGTCCGTCATATTTTCGTCTACACCGTTGACTCATATTGCGCGCTTCTCAAACGATCAAACGATCAAACGCTAAGCGCCTAAGATCTTAACTTGACTAATTAATCACTTCTTTAAAGGCAGAAATGGAACCCAAATTAACATTAGTGACTAGTGCGCACATACCGATAATAACAGTGTACCCTTCACCAGAGGGTTGAACGCTAAGCGCTCAAGATCATCGAATAAAACCAATCCTAGTAACTTTAGCGACAAAAGCGATGTCACTATAAGAATCACACATCAGAAAGTATTGAGTAATATGTTTAGTCAAACCAATGAGTTATATTGCGCGCTTCTCGAAACGATCGAACGCTAAGCGCCCAAGATTTGAACTTGACTAAGTAATTACTTTTTTAAAGACAGAAATGGTATCCAAAGTAACATTAGTAACTAGTGCGCACATCGATAATAACAGTGTACCCTTCGCCAGAGGGCCGAACGCTAAGCGCCCATGATCAGCGAATAGAACCAATCAAAGTAGCTTTAGCGACATAAGCGATGTCTGTATACGAAACACGCATCAAGAAGTGGTGAGTAACGTGTTTAGCCAAACCAATGGCAATATGAGTCAACACCGTTGACTCATATAGCGCGATTCTCAGAACGGGCAAAAGCTAAGCGCAGAGGATTTTAACTTGACTAAGGAATCACATTTTCAAAGGCCTTTCACAAAAGAAATGACAGACAAGCATACCGTCGTCGATGGAAATAATGAATGAATGCTGCATGATGAACGGCTGTCACTTTTTAAAGCAAAAAGCGAACGACTTCAGAATGAGCGACGAACTGAAAGTAGGCCTAATGACTTAAAAGAAGTTGAAACATCGGCATTCACTTATTATTATA
>NC_046663.1:132472688-132476390 GCF_010883055.1 Belonocnema kinseyi
TAAACATACATTAAACGGCTTTAACTTATTATTTCCATTGACGATGGTGTGCTGGTCATTTCTTTTGTGAATGGTCTCGAGAGCGGATAGTAATTTTATTGGTAAGCTTAGGAAAAAGAATTCCTATCTGTTCCCTTCTGTATTAATTGTGTTGTATTTCTTATTCCATTTTTGTGTTTAGTTTCTTGTGTTTATTTGTTTTATTTTGTTGTTTCTGAATTTTTCTTTCGTTTTATTAATACATTCCTCTGCCTTTCAAGATCATAAGAGCTTGTTTCTCTTATGGTTTAAAAAATGGCATTCAGAGTTCGAGTTAATTGCTATGTGTGCGATAGAGTCTATCAATTAGGACAAATGGCTCGAATTGATGGAAATAATAATCCTGATAGGCAAAACATTGCAATTTTTAGACGCCTTCAACTTCGAAGACCACCACTTGAAGTCGCCGATAAGAGTAGGTTTTGTCTTAATTGCAATTAATCGATTCGCAATGAGACAGAGGAGCTCCAACGTGACCCAGGCTGTTTAAGACTGAATGTTCTTACACAAACAGGCAGGCAAACGTGCATGTTCTGTAATGCTGATGTTAATACTCCAAGGCTTTCAATTGAATGTAGAGTTAACGCTTTTATTGTCAAGTACATTTTCATTCCAGAATAAACATGAGCATGCTTAAACCATTTGGATGAACATGGTTTCATCTTAGGCCCTTGCTTCCTGGACTACAGGCGATTAATAGACCGTATAGGATTCCGGGACAGCAGTTACTTCTTTTTTTGCAGCAACTTTTGTGATCCTATTCCGCAGTTACATGGGCATGGTGCCAGATACGTGAGAAAAAAGTGCTGCTGATTTTCCTTTGCAAAATGTGTCAATGTCTTTCTGATGAATTTCTGAAAGTGATTTCTCATTATTCGAGCCGGCAAGCTACAAGCATGGCCATTTCTACTGTAAGAGAGTCTTTAATGCAGCGATTTGTGCCTGGTAACATTGGATTAAATGCGATAAGCAGAGAGGAATTCATTGAAAGACACGTGACATCATTCGCCAATGAACTTTATAATCCACAACCAGAAATTCCCAGAGCTATTGCTATCATCGATGGAACTTATGCTTACATGCAGAAGAGCAGTAACTTTCGCGTACTTCGACAGTCATGTTGCAAACATAAAGGACGTCAGTTTGTAAAACCTGCTCTCATTGTTGCTCCATATGGATACATACTTGAAATACAAGGACCATATTCTTCTGACTCGCGAAACAATGACGCACAAATGCTCATTAACGAATTTGAAAGAGATGTGGAAGTTATGAGAGAATTTTTCGACATTGGTGATATTTTTATAGAGAACCGTGGATATAGAGATTTTCAACCACTTTTAGAACGCTTAGGAATTGTGTCCAAGATACCACCATTTCTCCAATAAGGACAGAGTCAAGTGGTAACGGAAGAAGCAAACGAAGCTCGGCTAATAACGAAACCTAGATGGATAGTGGAATCCAGAAATGGCCACATAAAGTCCATTTTCAAGTTCTTCGAGAAAACCTTTCAGATGGCTCATGTACACAATCTAAGGGACTTCTTTCGTATTGCTGGTGCCATAATTAATCGATACCATCCTGTTATCGAGATGCAAGGCGCTACAGCAGAGCTTGCAAGAGAATACATAGCGATAGTTGTAAGCCAAATATTATGCAAGCGCGCGTAGTAGTGGACAATATGCGCTACGGAAATGCAAATTGGAATCACCTGCATGAACTTCAAGTACCACAATTTCCTCGCCTTACATTGGAAGAAATACGCGACACAACAATTGGCGTGTATCAAATAGAACTTGCCCCATCTTACGTTCAAGACAAACTGCACCGAGAAGAATATGAGGAGCTTCAACTAGATACGCTACTTAATGAACCTGGTTTGATCAGAGTACGAGTATTTTCTCGTTTCCGAAATGCGAAAAGGTACCAGCCGTGGATAGCGTTAAATGAGATCGATGACATAGAACCAGACAATAACGAAATGCTTCTCGGTTATTACTGCACATGTAAGTCAGGGGCCAGAACTTTTGGCACTTGTGCACATATTGCAAGCGTTTTATGGTTCCTGGGTTATGCACGTCACCAGCAACACGTAAAGTATCCTCAAACTTCCTTGCTACAAAGGATTCTATACGCTGCTAATAGAAGTGAACAAGCGAACCCGAATCAAGAGCCAGAAATAGTTTAATATATCGCAAAAGATACAGGGATTGGTTCTATTCGCTGATCATGGGTGCTTAGCGTTCGGCCCTCGTGCGAGGGGTACACTGATATTATCGGAATGTGCGCACTAGTTACTAATGTTACTTTGGGTATCATTTCTGCCTTTAAAAAGTGATGAATTAGTCAAGTTAAAATCTTGGGCGCTTAGCGTTTGATCGTTTTGAGAAGCGCGCTCTATGAGTCAACGGTTTAGGCGAAAATATGACAGACCACGATCTGAACCGTGATTTCTATGTTGACATTCCTTTTGTAACAAAATCTGTTGTAATTTGTTTTATTCGTTGATATTGAGCGCTTAGCGTCGCATAGCGGTAAAACTGTTCATTTTTCTGGATTGTTTTACGGATATTTCATCCGGCACATATAACCTTAAAAATTACAAAGTTTCAGCTAAATCTACCGAAAGCCATTTCCCCATAAATTTAGCGCGGGGTCCTTTATAGGTTACATTGGGCGAGCTAGTAAAGGGTTGGTTCGTTTTGATAAAATTTCTGGAAACCTGGGACCTACCGAGCGATCTAATTGCAATTTTAAAGAAAAGTAATATTTTTGCTATATTCTTAACCCTATTAAAAACATTTAGGGCTTTATTTCAAGCTACAAGATTTTTAGAGTGTTCTTTAACCTACAGCTGTTACTGTTACCATAGAGAAAAACATGGGTTATTGAAAACAAGAAATTCCTTTTTTAAATCAGAATGAAAATGTATTTAAATCGAACAAAATCTGCAATAAATTGACAGAAAAAATGTTTAACCCAAACAAGAGTTTTATTTCATTCAAAAAAAATATGTATTTAAATAAAGAAATGTATCGTCCACCAAAAAATTGTTTTCAATCAAACATATGTATGTATGAAAGTAGTACCCTGTTGTTTTGTGCGTGAAAAATTGCGAATCCGCCAACAGAGATGAACCGATAATAAGCGTAGAATAGAGAAAAATTTATACTTTCAGATTTCAGCGCAAAAGTGAAGATTATTCTATTATTTTGAATGCGTGAATTTTCCATCCGTCTAAAATGTCGGTAGGCGCCGGTTGGTGAGTCCCACACTCACATTCGTTCCTTGTGGACTATGTGCCCATGTGTGCATCTCACGTGTATATGCGTTACGTATATATGCGTTATGTGCACATATTGGGCTCATGATCCCCAAAGTTCGAATGTGGTAAGTGCATGAGCATTTCCCTACTTGGCGTGTCCCCAGGTGGCGGATAGGGGAATGCTCGCTGGAAACAAAGGGTAGGGACAAATAAAATACGCCCCGCGGACCAAACACAAAGACCTCCAAGTCAAGGCGTGAGTAGTAGTAGTAGTAGTAGTAGTAGTAGTAGTAGTAGTAGTAGTAGTAGTAGTAGTAGTAGTAGTAGCAGTTGTAGTGCTGCTGCTGCTGCTGCTGCTACTGCTACTGCTACTGCTACTACTACTACTACTACTACTA
>NC_046663.1:132476490-132486719 GCF_010883055.1 Belonocnema kinseyi
ATGAGTTAGACAATGCGGAGCACACATTTTTTGCGTGCAACAGATGGGAGAAAGAAAGAAAAGAACTGGAGGTAGAACTAGGCTTACTACCTACAGCAGACATTCCGAGGACATGGGTTGGTAGGCGAGGAGTTTGGTTTAGTGGGTAGGCGCCGTTTGGTGAGTCCCACACTCACATTCGTTCCTTGTGGACTGTGCAACCCCGAATCACAAACCAACTATGAACAAGCTTCTACAAAACATACTACCCCAAGAGAGTTCCGATCTCTCCGCCAGTTCCGAACTGGTTCAAGCCCCGGTGGCTGGTGCTGATTCCATGGATTTGGGGGGGAATCAAAGCAGCTCAAGTCAGGAGGAAGGCAAATGTTCAACAACAGCAGAACTACGTCAAAAAATTTATTACTTGGAAGATTTGGAAAAAAGGAGGAAGAGTGGTTCAACTCACTGATAAAGGTCATTAGAAATGCGGACCAACAGTGTAAAGCGACAACGAACACACAAAAGGATATAAAGAGCAACGTGGAACTTGCTTCAAGAAAGCTCGAAGAGATCTTGAATATCCGAAAAAAGATTAGGGAAATGAGGAAGATGGATGAATCAGAAAAGGTCGAACCAAAGGTGCCGCACAGGCAGCAAGGTCAGACGGCGAGGCCTCTTGAAAAACGCAGGAGGGGTTTAAACACTCCCAGTTCCAATGATAGTCCTTATAACCAACCAAGGAAAAAGTTGCAGGCTGTAGCGTCTAGTCCCTGGATTACCCTTCCAGCAAAAAGCCGTAAAGAAAGAAGAGAGCGAGATGAATTCACGGAAACGTCAAAAGTGACACACACATCGACGCACAATGCTGCTAGGGGACCTAGAAGAAAAGAACGCCCCCGTCCAGAAGCGATATGGGAATTAAAGTCTCTTCTATCAGGGAAACAAGGAAAGGAGGCATCTTAGTCGAATTAAGCGCCAAACCTGAAGATAAGTCCAGGCTTAGCTTAGCTGTTCAAGCCGCAGTAGGTGACAAGGTGAAAGTTCGTTCCTTGGTACCCAGAGCCGAAATGGATATTCGAGATTTGGATGCCACAACGGAAAAAATGGAAGTTAAAAATGCCATAGAGGCTGCCCTCGACATAAGTCTGAATGATGATGTTAAGATCAACATGTCACGACCAAACCGCTGGGGTTCAATGATGGCTTTTGTTGAATTAGACGAGATATATGCCAACAAATTGGACGAAATGAACCACATTAGGATAGGCTGGGTCAGCTGCCGTGTTAGGAAGAGAGAAACGCTGCTACGCTGTTTCCGGTGCTACGGGTATGGCCATATGGCTGCGGGTTGTCAGGCCACTGATAGAGCTGGGTCGTGCTTGAAGTGCGGTGACAAAGAACACCAAACGGCCAACTGTAAAGCAACCCCAAAATGCTACTTATGTGCAGAGAGAGATCCGGATAAGGGTTATGACCATGTCATAGTATCATCAACGTGTGCGGCGTATCTGGACGCCAAGAAAAAGAATAGAAAAAGGAGATAATAGCAGTTATCCTTCAGGGCAACCTAAGCCGCTGTCATCTAGCCCAAAACTTGATGACTAAGCTCGCAGATACTAAGAATGCTGACTTTTTTATTATCTGCGAACAATATGGACCTAGAAAAGGCAATAATTGGTATCAGGACAAGAGCGGTACTGCGTCATGAGGGAAGCGATGTATGGTTCCACTGTACTACTGAGGACGATACGTGCATCTTGGGTCGGCAGAACGCAAACGAAAATGATAAGTAGAAAATAGTGTTTACTTTTACTATTTATAGCTTTAATAATTGTCTTTTGACAATGCTCCAGGTTGGCAACAGAAGAGTGAAGCCGGGGCACGGCTTAGAAGCTTTATCCCCATGTCCTTGAAGTGATGCGAAAAGCGATCCCGAGGACATGGGTTGGCGGGAGAAGGGGTTTTAGTCAGTAAGAATCTGACACTACCCATACTAAGAATTGCCCACACGCCTATGGACAATTGATAGTATGGGTCTCTTATGCAAGATTTTCCCTTCTATAACAAATCAAACTACTACTACTACTACTACTACTACTACTACTACTACTACTACTACTACTACTACTACTACTACTACTACTACTACTACTACTACTGCTGCTGCTGCTGCTGTTGCTGCTTCTGCTGCTGATGCAACTGCTGCTGCTTAGAAGCTTAGAAGCAGCCACCTGTACCTTGGGTGAATTTCAAACTTCTAAGAGTTTCACTAGGCCGGAATTAATAAATCCGACCAAGTTCTCAAACAAACACGTTCACGTGGACTTTATCACCCCAAACGGGCCACGCAACAAGAAAAGGATAGCCGAAAGTACGCCTATTCCTGGCGAAGGCTCGACTCTGCGACCATCAAAGAAGGTGCAGCTTGCGGAAGGATCCAACGAATCGACTGAGCAAAGGAGGCGGAACCGTAGGAATCAGCTTCCAGCTAACGGTGACTTTACTGTAGGAGTAGAGGGTAGGAAGGCTGTAGCACGACCATCCCAATCATTTGGGATGAAAAAGACGCGGGCACGTTCTGATGCAGTTATCATTAAGCCTGCTACGGGAAAAAAGTATAAATATGCGGAATATGTTTAGTAAGGCCCTAATAGCAGCTGTAGGACAGGATGGGCAGGTACGGCAACTTGTCCCGAAAGCCAGCCTGGACATTGGGGATTTGGATGCTGAGACTGGCAAGGGCGATGGCTATGTATGGGTGAGAAGTGGACACATCTCATACGTAAGCTTCAATCTCTCGCCGAACTGATGAAGCGCAGGAAGGCCCAGCGTAAGAGGGGTTGCGCTAGCGTGCGTGAGGCGGAGGTCAACTACCTTCAGGCCAAGAAAACGCTAAATAGAGCCATTAAAGTCAGAAAAAAGCAAGGATGGGTCACGCTGCTCGATGAGGTTGATAAGGACGTCTGGGGTCGCGGGTACAAAATTGTCACTCGCAGCCTTGGATACCAGGCTCCAGAACCACCACAGGATCCCGTAGCAATGGAAGCAATAGTGGGTGCACTCTTTCCGGAACATCCGGAGAGAGAACCTCATCCGATACCGGTAGTAGCAGCTGAAATGCATCTATTTACCATCGATGAACTCTGCAGCGTGTTGTCTTCCATGGGCAACAGAAAGGCGCAAGGCCCAGATGGCATACCATCGGAAATACTAAAAGTTATTAGAAATGAGAAGCCATTTGTGCTCCTAAACATGTACAATGCATGTTTACTTGCTAGCATATTTCCAAAGAGATGGAAGATGCAGAGGTTGGTGTTGCTTGATAAGGGCAAGGGTCAGCCCAGCACGCCCTCATCATTGAGACTACTCTGCATGCTAGACAACGCAGGATAGGTTTTTGAGATACTCATTCGGTCTCGTCTACGGAATGCTATAGAAGAAGCAGGCGGACTATCGGAGAATCAGCATGGTTTCTGCACGAACCACTCCACGATTGGCGCAATCACGGAGATCATATCAATGACTCAAAAGGCATGGCTAAGTAACCACCGGTCAAGAAACTCCTGTGTGCTGGTCACCTTAGATGTTAAGAATGCTTTCAACTCGGCGAGGTGGGTCGACATCCTGGTTGCACTAGAGCAGCGTTTCAGGGTGCCGGCTTATCAACGAAGGGTGGTTAGTGATTACTTGTGCGATAAGCAGCTATTATATGACTACTGATGGACAGCGGAGTCGAAAATTCACTGCAGGAGTGGCTCAGGAATCTGCACTAGGTCCAGATCTCTGGAATGTGCTTTACAATGAGGTTTTGGAAATTTTGCTGCTAGAATGGGCCAAATTGATTGGCTTTGCGGATGACCTTGCTGCCGTGGTTTTGGCAAGGAACATAGAACAAGCCCAACGGGCTCTCGTTAGCTGCAAACAAGACGGAGGTTGTTATCCTTACGCGGCAGAGACATTGTGATGAAATTCTAAGTTTTGACATTAAAGGTGAGTCGATTTTGGCTTCCAAAGCAGTCCAATATTTAGGTGAAACTGTGGACCAGAAGCTTACGCATTGGCCATAGATCCAGAAGGCAGCAGATAAAGCCAGCGTGATAGTGGATAAACTATCTAGGCTCTTGGCTAACCACAAGGATTCTAGAGCTAGCAAGAGAAGAATTTTAATGAGTGTTGCTCATTCAAACCTCCCCTATGGAGCAGAGATATGGGCTGGTGAACTGGAGGTGAAAAAATATAATAACAAAATGGTCTCGGTACAACGACGTTGTGCTATGCGAATTGCTAGTGCGTACCACACTGTCTCAGCTCCGACTGTGATGGTTGTGGCGGGAGTTATCCCCATTTTCCTTCTTGCAAAGGAAAGAAAAAGGAGATTCGAAAGATCCCAAGTGGAAGAACATCGTCCAGGGATCAAGGTACAAGAGAGAATAAGAGTTCTAGAGGAATGGCAATACTGCTGGTCGACCGAAAGTAGAGGTAGGTGGACAGCGCGTCTAATTGGAGAGGGGTCTCCGTAGTTCGATAGGAAGCACGGAAAGGTGAATTTTTACCTAACCCAATTACTCACGGGACGCGGACACTTCAATGCTTTCTTACATAGACGAAATAGAAAGGACAGTGAGTATTGTGACTACTGTCCCACACAAGTGGACAATGTAGAACATACATTCTTCGAGTGCGACAGATGGGCAATCAAAAAGCATGGCTTAGAATGTTCCCTGGGGAGTATGTTCACACCTGGAAACACTATAGCGCTGATGTCAAGCAACCAAGAAAACTGGGAAGCTGTGGCTTTGTATGTCGAGTCTGTCCTACGGCAGAAGGAAGAAGAAGAAAAATTGGGGCTGCTTAGCAATAAGCAGCGATGGTTTGACATAAATTTATTAAGCATTACACAATTGTACAATTTTGTTGCAGGATAAATGATTTCCAACCGGGCTGAAAGGCCGGCGAGCCCTAGATGAGACATTAGTCTCCTCTGCCGAGGACGACGCGTGCCCCTGGAGGGATGATAACTGCCAACAAAGAGAGAAGCCCAAGTAGGCAAGTAAGTAGAGAACCGATGCACGGTTATTGGCCCTATCCCCATGTTCCTGAAGTAATGCAAAAGCGGACTCCGGGAGCATGGGTTGGCGGGAGAAGGGGTTTTAGTCAGTAAGAATCTGACACTACCCATACTAAGAATTGCCCACGCGCCTGTGGACAATTGATAGTATAGGTGTCTAATGCAGAATTTCGCCTTTTATAAAAAACGACTACTACTACTACTACAACTACTACTACTACTAATGCTACTACTACTACTACTACTACTACTACTACTACTACTACTACTACTACTCCAAGTACCACTACAGTTGTCTGTGGTGTAGGGGAGGTGATACCCCTACTTGACGCGTCCCCAGGTGGCGGATAGGGGAATGCTCGCTGGAAACAAAGGGTAGGGCCACATAAAATACGCCCCGCGGACCAAACACATCAAGACCCCCAAGTCAAGGCGTGAGCAACCGTGCCGATTACTAAGTGGCACCAGGAAGTGGTGTCTCGAACGGTGCCTCTAGGATACCAGGTCGCCTCCTAGAGTATACAGACCTTACCCTCGCATGTGGGGCTCTGCGGAAGTGGACCTTTATTTTCCTAGCTACTCATGGGATAAAAATATAGAGAAAAATACACAAAAACCAAACCGAAGTGAAAGTGTGAAGTCTTTCGATAGTGATGTGCCCAAAACTGGGGAGCAAGTTATGGAGGACATGAAAGGGAGTTATGGTGTGATGAAAGAAAAATTGCAGGCTGCACTTGCTCGCTTTGAGGAGGTTGAGTTAGTTTTGAAAGACATGAAGCTCTTCTGTAGCAGAACGAGTAACATGTTTAACAAAATTAAACATAGTGTGGAGAGGTCGGTGAGCTTATCGGAAGACAGGATGAAAGACCTGAAACTTGGTATACGTGGGCTGGATTGGCTTGATAACGACATGGACCTAATTGATGGTGTTCTGGAGAGATCGCGGAAGGAGAATAGCTGCACAAAGGACACTAGCCACAACGCGACACAGACAGACGAAGCCGTAGAGACTCCCGCTACCCATCACGGGAAAAGAGACAGGGAGTTCTCCTTGAGTCCTGTTGAGGCTGGCAGTTCCAAGCCGGTAAGCAAGAAACTAAGGATACAAAACGCTGCTGAGGTAATGGCCTCGACCCCAAAAAGAGCGGAAATGGCCGCAGAACCTGCTGCCAGTAAGGTTAGTAGGACGAAGAGTTTGCAGAAGCGAGCTAGACCCGAAGCGGTTCTTAGCAAGCCGGCTGAGGGTCAAAACTACGCAGAAATCCTCAAGGGCCTCAAGCGAAATGTATCTCCTGACGCCCTTGGTGTTCAAATCAAGGGAGTTAGGGAAACATGAAACGGAGAGGTCCTCGTGGAATTAGGTCCCATGGGAAAGGGCAAAGCTGAACTGTCGGCAGCCATTAAAGAAGCGGTTGGGGATAGGGGTAGCGTACGCGAACTTGTCCCCCGTGTGGAAGTCGAGGTCTTAGACCTCGACACTACAACAGATGTGGAAGAAGTGAAAGCGGCCGTAAATAGTCACTTTAAGGATATATATGTCGGAGAGATGAAGATCAGCCTCCCGAAAAGACCCTTCAGAGGTAATCTGAGGGCTTTCGTGGAGCTGAGAGAAGATCTGGCGATGAGATTGCTACGCTCGGGACATCGTCCCCATCGCCGACGTTCCCGAAGTGCGGTACCCCCGCACTACTGAGGACGATGGAACCATCCCGCTTGAACAAATAGAAGAATGGGTGTTTGCCAAGTAGGCAGATTTATTGAAAGCCGAGGCACGGCTTATTGGCTTTATCCCCATGTTCCTGAAGTAATGCGAAAGCGGATTCCGGGAACATGGGTTGGTACGTAAGGAGTTTGGTTTAGTGGGTAGGCGCCGGTTGGTGAGTCCCATACTCACATTCGTTCCTTGTGGACTGTGCGCTCATGTGTGCATCTCACGTGTATATGCGTCATGTATATATGCGTGGTATGCACATATTGGCATGCATTGACGAGTGTACAGAACATATGGCGGGATCCCATAGATGCCAAGTGTACAAGGAGTATTTGCGAGGTAAGCTGTGATGGCGGTCATCATACAGGGAAATATGGGTAGGAGCAGACTCACCTGCGGCTTGCTGAACCAGATAGCGGTAGAGCACAAGGCGGGTCTGATCATTAACTTAGAACAATATTGTGGAATGAGAAGCACAATTGGTAGCCGGATAAAACGAACACAGCATCGATCTGGATCAAAAATTCATCGATGTTTCCAGTGGTTGATGTTTTCAAGGGCGTTCGCCTCTCACCCAACGAGGGCATCGATGAGTTTTCCAGAGAGCTCGTAGGTGCAGATTTTAATCTGAAGACGCTGGAATGGGGCATGACTTTGTCCTGCAACAGATGCAGTTTGGTGTTGGAGATAGTAGCTCGCCTGGATTTAATTATCCTGATCAGCGGCTCAGGCTATCATGGCGAAGCTGAATGCTTTTCAGATTTTTATTGTTTTTGGGATAATGTTGTCAATTTAAAAGATGTTGTGTTTGAAGTTTATGCAGTTCAAAGTACTCCGTAATGAAAATAAGTTCTACAGTAGTTTGATTTCATTCTTGTGTTGAAAACGTTTATGTTAAAAGTTCACTTAGAAGTTAATCAATGATTTTTCGTGTCAGTGATCTTACTTAAAGCTTTTCCAGATTGGACGAAGTTCTAAAAATCTAGTTATCTAATCTGAAATTAAAAATTTTGAAATAAACAAGCGTATACTTAATAATAAATTTCCTTTTATGGAGATTAATTAGTTAAAAATAAAATGTACACTTTTTAAAATTGAAAGTTTTAAAAACTTTCAATTTTTTATGTATCTGATATTTCGAAGGTGCCTATAACTACTTTAACATGAGAAGAAAATCATCTGATGAAATGGATATATGTAAATTCTCAAGAGAGTTAATGAAGAACAATGCAACGATACTCTTTATATTTGCAACACAGTCGCGAACGAGTTTTGTCAGCTTCTAGTATTTTCATGCAGTTTTCCTGTCAAGCAAATTATGGAACTAGCATAAATTTTGGATTTCGCCTTGCTTATCCCTGGCGGACCGTAGGAACCGAAAGGAGCCTCTATAAAGTAGCCTTAAAGACCTTACTAAGCCCCTCTTCGGTTCCTTCTTAAAAAAAACTCAACAAAAAAAAAAGTAATCGTAATACTTTTTTTACAGTGTTATAAATTAAACAACGTTTTATTATCTTCTACTGAAGGTGACTTCAAGCGCATCCATACTAGCTCAAGTAGTTCAGGGTTTGTCCGGAAAGTAAAAGGACTGATTTTCTTCCGCCGCGACTGTACTTCGGAGCTTGCGCGCACCGACTGGATTTGGTAGAGAGCGTTCCTAGATAACGAACGAGCGGCTGGCCAGTTGTCTCCGAGCACTTGGAGAGTGGAATTTTCACGCGACATGTTTCTGTGAGTGATGCAAGCCGAAAATGCAGCGTTCGTTAGAGCAGAGGTACGCGATTAAATTCTGTGTAAAACTGGGTAAATCTGCGACAGAGACATTTGAGATGATCAAGCAGGCTTACCCAGATGTTGCTTTAGCAAGAAGTGATGCGTTTTGGTGGCACCAGGCCTTTTTGGATGGCCGGGAAGAGCTCGCCGATGAAGACCGTGCTGGTCTGAACATGCGGAGTACTTGAACATGCGCAAGGTGTGTGCGAAGATGCTCCCAAAAGTGATCACTGACGACCAGAAATTGCGGCAAGTGGAAGTGTGCCAAGAAAATTTAAATATGTGTGAAAGTGAGCCCCAATTTTTGAATAATGTAATCACAGGTGACGAGTCGTGGATCTTTGAGTATGATCCTGAGACAAAGAGGCAATCTTCTGAGTGGCACACGCCGGCGTCTCCTCGCCCAAAAAAGGGAAGAATGAGCAAATCCAAAGTGAAAACGATGCTCATTGTTTTTTTTTTTTCATCAAAGGCATCGTCCACCATGAATTTGTTCCTCCTGGTCCAACCGTCAACGCCAAGTTTTACGTGCAAGTGCTCAAGAGACTCAAACTAAGGGTCAATCGGGTCTGACAATACATCGCAGCCGACTGGAAGTTGCACCACGACAACGCCACGGCTCACACCGCCTTTCTTGTGAACAGCTACCTGACCAAGGCCAGCATCCCAACGCTTCCGCAGCTGCCCTACAGCCCAGATGTGGCCCCCCAGTCTGAGGTTTCAACTGCATGGCGCTAGCATCCAGACAAAGTTGTTAAAATTACCGACGGAACGCTTATTAACTGCTACTAAAAGAAGATGCTCTTAAAGCCGCCTTCGGCCTATGTAAATGACACGTATTTTATTTTTTTAAGTTTTCAAGACTGCAACAAGTAACTTTATTAATTACTAAAATACATTTAATGGTAACATATCACGCTTTCTTCATATTTCCATCTGAATTGAATCTAAAATTTTTCAATATAATTCTTTATTACTCTCAAGTATAGATCACTGACACGCAAAATCATTTATTAACTTTTAACATAAACTTCTTCAACACAAGATAATAATCAAACTACCAGAGAACTTATTTTCATACGAAGTGCTTTCAACTGCCAAACCTTAAACACAGCATTTTTTAAATTGACCACATTATTCCAAAAACAGGGAAAATCTGAAAAGCATTCAGCTTTACCAAGAGAGCCTGAGCTGCTGATCCTAACCCAACAGAAGAACAGAAGAATAATGTTATCCCCAATTCTCCAAACAACCAAATTGTTTTAAAACGTCCTGAAATTTTTGAATTAATTTCCTCGCAATTTTTGACAAATCAAGTTTTAAACTACAGACCTAAGAGACGAAACATAGGGGAAGGTGGGGCGATACGGTGCACAAAATCTTTGACGCTAATTAGGCTTTAACCTGTAAGAACTAGTAGAAACAATTACCAGTTAAAATTTTCCCCAATTTATCATTTATAAGTTGCACATATGTTTTTGTAAATCGAGCGAACTAATTTTTCAGAAATTAAGCATCAAGCACTGTACCAGGTGTATACATATGAAACCGGTATTGCCATGTAGCGGCCAGTAGGCACACTTGTAGGCACTGTCAGAACTTACCATTTGTGCTAATTGGCGTATTGTCATCTGTCAACAATATCCAATACCAAATATTTCAAGTTTCATATGACATCGTGATTTTTTTCGCTCTTGA
>NC_046663.1:132486819-132490255 GCF_010883055.1 Belonocnema kinseyi
GGGCGCATACTTTGAATAAAATATTTGTTATCATTCTCTTGAAATAAATGTGTTTTTTTCTTGAAAAAATACCGGTTTCATATGTATACACCTGGTAGGTGGTGGGGCGTTATAGAACAATTGGTATATCCATCTTAATTTGTGAATAATTTTAAAAAATTTTGTAAAAGTAGGCAGCAAATCAAAATTCATGCCATGGAACACCAACTCGAAGAGATATAATGTTAAAATACGTACTTCAGCCAGAACATAAACTAAAGAATTAAGGCAGAGGAAGGATGAAAGCATTAGGAAAAATTTTTTAATTAAAGTTGGGGCAATAAAAAAAATGCGACCTTGTGGATCAAAATCGATCGAAACTGAAGGGTTCTAGAATTTTTCCCGTTTTACAGTGGGCTGGCTGGAGAATTTACAATTCAAAATAGTCTACAGATCGCAATTCTGAACAGAGTTAAAAGTTTTTTTAGAAATGATCGGCATTAAATTTGTAAGATAACTTATTGAGTACATTTATCCATTTTTGTTTCAATATAATTATTAATCGTAAGTTTTTTTCTAAAAAGAAAAAAGAAAAACAACTCAATATGTATCATATTTAACGTAGATAGATTTATAAAACATAAATAATTCATTTTTAATATTTTTATTGTTCTATAGTGTGAATAGTTTCGGAATTCAAGCTATTTCAGGATAAGCCGATTGTTTAATGCGAATCCATAGATATATGTTTCATACAAGGCACCAGTCTATTATTTGTCAGAAATATATTATTAATAACAACAATGGGTAATAGTTGATTTATTAGATGAAAAAGATCCAATATACGTGTAAAATAATTTATATTATAAAAGATAAACTGCAAAACTTTATAGATAAAAGAAACTATAATATTTATTGTAAAAACCAACTTTCCAGTAAGAAAGATCCAGTGAAAGGTGTTTCATTTTTAAAATTTGTAATTAACATTAAAAATATTAATTTATTATGATCGAAAATCACTTTTTAGACAATGTTACTAAAATTTAGTATAGCCATTAAAAATCTGTCTTTGATTAAATTAGGTAAATTGAATATCTGATTTGAAAATAATTTAGCAATAACACTTCAAAACAAAACTTCCTTTTAATTTCGTATTAGTTTCGTAAGTAATGGGAAAATTATATCTCCCCACTTCTTTACACTCACCACCCTTTTATTTAGGGACGGATGCACCTTAGTGGTGGAACTTTGGAACATTTTTTAATAGAAACTCTTGTACTAATGTTGGAAGTATTATAAAAGTAAATTTTTTATCTTATGGTTTCAGTTTCAGTGTATATTTCCGAATAAGTTTTTTTTATCGCTTCGGAATAATATTTATAAATCGAGAGTGTTTTTAAAAATTCTTAACGATGTCTGACGTAGCAGAAAATCAAGCGATGAAAATCAAATGCGAAGACAAATTTAGTGCTCTCAAAATTGCAGAAAACTCATCGTGTATTTCGAAGTTAAAAAGATACTACGTTAATTATGATACATATCGAGTTTATTTTTCTATTTTTTTTGTAGAACAAAACGTGCGTTAAATAAATAATTATATTAATACAAAAATTGATAAATGAAATCAATTAGTTTTCTTAAAAATTTAATGCTGATCATTTCTAAAAAAGAACTTTCAAATCCGTTTACAATTGCGACCTGTAGACTATTTTCAATTGTAAATTCTCGAGCCAGCATACAGGAGCAAAGAAGCGTATCTACGAAATAAGACAATAATAATAACTTTTATTTTCAACCCCCACCCCCCTTACCCCTCCTTCATCACCTAACAATGACCCAAAAATAAAAAATTAACAATTTTACGTATTGCTGTTAATTGTTAGCAAATTCAGTCGTCGTTTTCATACAAATATATACCACTGGACAGTTTGAATATTTTCAATTACTTTTTAAACTATGTTTAATTGTTTAAATAAACGTTAATTATTTAAACAATACTTAATTGTTTAAATAAATGTAAATTATATACACAGTGTTTAATTGTTTAAATAAATGTAAATTATTTACACAGTGTTTAATTGTTTAAATGAATGTAAATTATTTAGACAATGTTCAATTGTTTAAATAAATGTAAATTATTTAAACAATTATTAATTTCCGAAAATGTAAAAATAATCTATTTTCTTATTGCATAGTAATAGTTGCTAATTGGTTGAAGTATTGCATTTTGTTTTAAAAATAATATAATTATTGCCTATTTACAAGCCCGATATAACTTTAATATATATTTTTCAGCAGTATCAATCACTACTGTTGAATGTTTAACAATTTTTAAGTCTCGCAGGTAATGTTCGTTCTTCATCCATTCCGATGCGTTTTCTTAAAAGAGAGATGTCGAGATTCTGAATCACGAAAAAATGTGAATTCGCCGTGATGAAGTCATATTTTTCGTAACTTTCAATTTTTTCGTCAATTTAAAAATTTGCTTGTCTTATGCGTTTCATTATTCAAGTTACTTTGGATCAATTTTACTAATTGTGCAAAGTTAACTAAAGTAATATGTTTTTCATTTTAATTATTATAAATTACCTAAAATATAGCACTTCGTCCTCATAAATCTAGTACAGCGAAAATGTTGAAACTTGGATCATAATTTGTATTCTTGAATGTACTTTTTTATATTCCAATCATAGTAAAGATTTTTACACTATAAAGAATGTAAAAAGAAATGAAATTTTATAATTGAAATTTTATTATGACTTTTATGATTTATTTAATAGTTCGCCAGAACTATTAGAAGAAATAGAGATATAGTCGAACCTCGGACATTGTCACCCATCGGGATCGGGCGCATCGGACACTGTAAGCTCACGTGGTCTTACTCCTCAGCCAATCGGCGTCGAGTTACAGGACCATATCGATACGATGTTTTGCATCAGGTACCCCTGATGGTTCACTTAGGTTATCGAACAACATTTTCTTTTAATTTTACAATAAATGAAAGGAGAATAGAAATACAAATATGTATTATTCTTCTGTATTATGTAATTATTATTTGTACACAGAAAACTATCCATAATTCTGTAGATCACATAGACATCTGCTTACAATTAGTCAACATTTTTTTTGCAATGTGTATGGATATCTTTTTTACGAAAATTACATTTTTTTCTAGTGTTCGGTAAAATGTTTGCACTTACCTCAATAATGTTCAGAACAGAGATTTAGTGTAATAACTTCATAAATATATATGACATTATTATTGTACAAAACCAATAAAAAAGCCTCCAACGTCAACGTAATTTAACCTGTATTATCTCGACTGCTTGCAAATCAGCTAGTGTAAGCGACTACATACCAGGTGTATACATATGAAACCGGTATTGCCATTTACCGGCCAATAGGCACACTTGTAGGCACTGTCGGAACTTACCATTTGTGCTAATTGGCGTATTGT
>NC_046663.1:132490355-132520899 GCF_010883055.1 Belonocnema kinseyi
TCCATCCGACTACCACTTATTTGCATCGATGGGGCACGCACTCAGCGAACAGCGCTTCACTTCTTACGAAAATGTTGGAAAATGGCTCGATGACTGGTTTGTGAAGAAATCAACAAAAATTATATTATACTTATTTACTCGATCGTAGAAACCTGTTTTAGTTATTTCAATTCCCAAAATACTGACCCCTGGTGGGTAACTTGCTTGCCGTATAACATGCTGAAATCCACCTTCTGCTGGCTCGTTGTCTGATTGGTGAATTCAGTATGGATTGTGAACCATTTATATAGAACCGGGAAAATTTAAATTGATAAAAATAAATCATGAAACATTTAATTGCAGTATAAGAAGTCATATATGTATTTTTCAATCAAGTTAGGCTACGTCTTGATTAACAAAATTAAAAAAGATTTAAAAGTTATTAACCCTAAGTCAAGTCGCCGAGTACCTACTGTGAGAGAATCAAGAGTTTTTCCATTCTCATGCTCTCCTTCGCCGTGTCGCCATCTTTCCAAACTGTCTCTTCGCTCACACTACTCTTTTCCTTTTTTCACTCGCACATGCAGCTCTTCACTCTGTCACCCAATCATAGCACATCATTAACATACATAAACCTGCGTCATTTCCACTCTTTTTAATGATTCTCAAATCGAACCCCTCTAGTTCTCCATGGTTGAGCCGTGTTGATCTCATCATCTCAATATCAGTTCTGAGAAACCCAAGATGAAAATATGTTGCCTAAGAAGCCGCCATTGCTAGTTAAATTAAACATACGCAAATATGCGGCGCCAATTCATATCTTCATTAGTTCGTTGTTTGATCTCTAGAATTTGTTTTCTTTTATTCGATATCTTAGTATAAACCTAACATCCGGACTTCGCCTTATCTTAAGACTAAACATGATTAATACTGACATACAATATTTATTTCTTAACTTATGCGTCGTGAGTCGTACACAAAAATTCTAGAACTATTACTGACCTGATTTCCTGAGATCTGAGATCATTATTATTAATTCATAATTTTCTGACGTATTTTTCAAATTTGTATATTTCCGTTTCCCACCTTTTTCTATTGCCGCCTAGTGACGAAAGAGTGAACCTATAGTCACTCGGAACACCTTCCCTCATATACATATAAAAAATTTAAAATAAAAGAAATTTTTATACCTTGAAATTGGAAAAATATCCTTTTCATGGCCCGTATGCGAAATATATAGAAACAGTTTATTTATAAACACAGGAGCCTTATTTCCTAAATACCGCATAAAATAAGATACACTCTCTGTGGTTATATTTAAATCAATAAGCGAGAGACAATCGCTCATATCACTTTCCTTACTTAAAAAAAATGTATACATGTATGTGTATAACAGAAATAAAAAAATATATTTTTAAGAATGTGTATACATTTACACTTATTTTCTTTTAAAAATATATCAGTAATCGACTTATATGAATCATCCGAAGATAGTTAAATTTCGTTTTGCTAATCTGCCTGATCTGGAAAAACATTTCGATCATGAAAAGTCTTAATATTCACTATCAAGTTTTGAAGTTTTAATATCTTTCAAAAGGTAAACTTTACCTTCCACTTCGTAGTTTTGAATGTCAAAGTTTTGATCGAAATATCTTTTGAATCTTCCTTTAGCTAAGCCTAGTCTTTCTTTTGTCTGCCTTTGAGTCTGAACTAGTTTTTCTTGTAGCGTTTGTAAAAATAAATTGTGAGTTAATGGAACTTGGTCGTGTGCAAATTCTGTATGAATTCTAGGTTGTTCACAAAAGATCTACTCATGTGGTGTAAACCCTGTTTCCTCGTGTTTTGAGTTATTGTACGAGAAAATAGCGAATCGAATCCACCTGTCCCAATTGTTACTAATGCAATAATTTTTTAAATATTGAATTAAAACGTGATGACTCCATTCTAAATATCCTAATCTTTATGGATGAAAAGCAGTAGATTTTAATTGTTTAATTTTGAGGATTTTACATAGAATTCCCATTACTTGATTTATAAAGTTAATACCCTGATCGGTATGAATTATTTCTGGAAATCCAAAACGTGAAAAGAATTGTTCGGCAATAGCTGTAGTTATAGATGTTGATTCGGTATTTTTTTAAAGGTATTGCGTCCGAATATTTTTGGACATTATCCTGAATAGTTAGTAAGTATTTGTTTCCTAGTTCGGTTTCAGGTAAAGGACCTAGAATACCTATCTGAATTTTTTCGAAAGCTTTTGAAGGCGTGCCAGTAATTTTCATTGGCAGTTTTTTTTATTCTAAAAGTTTTATCAACCTTACACGTATCACAGTTTCTTACAAATTCTCTAATTTTTTCGCGCATGTAAGGCCAATAAAAAATTTCTCGGATTCGTTCGTAAGTTTTAGTGGAACCTTTATGACCTCCTGTACTGGATGAATGAGAATCAGTAATTATCTTTTTCCAGTCAGTTTCAGGTGGAATCTAGATAGATAAATAAACGTTTATTTTTCGGCCTGTTGGCCTTAAAAAATTGACTTGCTTACACTTACATTTTTTTACAGAATTTTCTTACAACTACGTCTTACAAAGTACCATCCATCCACACCTTATAACTAATCCGCTCGCTTCTATAGCCTAACCTTCCTCGCTGCGCCTAGCCTCGTTTCGACCGCAATTCGCACTTTGATGCTTTGCCTCGCATTACCAGCCTATGTCTCCGCAGCTCACACCTAATACTTAACTACTATTTAAAATATTTAAATTTCTCTTACATCTACTTTCTCTCCTATTTACAATGTTTCCTTCTCCATTCCTCTTTCTCCTTCCTTCTCTTCTTCTCTATCTTACCCAACACCCCCTTTAACCATGCTAATGCCCTTTCGTCACCCCTTTCATGCAGAAATAACTCCATGCTCATCCCTCTCCTTTCCACCTCTTCACATTTCTCCAACCAATGCTCCAATTTTGCATCCTCCTTCCCGCACAATTCACACATTCTCTTATCTCTAGAAAGCCAGAACCTATTATACCTCTCCATGTACCCGCACTTCATTCTCGCTATAAGTTCTTGACTTACTTGCTTCTCTTCCCCAACCCCCACATCTGCCTCATCACCATATTTACCCTTCTCCCTCTCTTTTATATGACCATCCACTGCCCCATTCCTTCGAAACAGGAAGCCCAGGCACACAAACTCTTTCACCTCCTGTACCGCTTTTTCCTTCAACTTCCACTCCCCTCCAACATCTCTCCCACTTCCTTTCCTTAATACCATAACCTTCGACTTGTCCGCATTTTACTCTAACTTATTCTTGTCCAAGTAACTTCTTAACCTCTTTATCATCTCCTTTAGAGCCTCTTTGCTCTTTGCCAACAGCACTATGTCATCTGCATATGCGAGTGACCATATGCTGACTCCTCCTACCCTAACTCCTTCTAGCACTCCGGCCGCTAGCTTACTTTTCATATCCCTTGCCTCATCACTCTATCCATCCAGAATTCCTCAGAGATTCCCTCCCCTCCTCTCACACTATCTTTCGTCTCCTCATATACCTCCCTCATCCTCTCGATCAGGCTCCTCTTCACTCCCCTCTCCTCCGTTTCCTCCCACAACCATTCCCTATTCACTGACGGGAACGCGCTCTTTAGATCTACAAAAAACGCGTACACTTCGGCATCCTTTTTGGTAAATTCTGTATCCACTACTTGTTGCAAAACGTAAATATTGTCAATAGTGCTCCTTCTCTCTCTAAAGCTTGCCTGTGTCTCCGGCAATATTCCTTTCCCCTGAACATCGTTTCGCAGCCTATCTGCTAACACCATCGCGTATATTTTGTACGCAGTATACATGAGCTTAATTCCTTTATAATTTTCCTGCCTACCCTTTCTTATACAGTGGTACGATCAACCCCTCTCTCCACCCTCTTGTGTATCCTTCCCCCCTCCATACTTTTTTCACTACCTCCTTCAGCCTCTGCCTTACCTCTTGTGCGCCAAACAGCCACGCTTCGTTCTCTAACCCGTCAATCCCTGCTGCCTTCGATTTTTTAAACTACCCTATATGCTTCTCTATCTCCTCGTCGTTCAGCTCCTCTTTATCTAACTCTCTGTTTCTTCTAATCCCCTCATCTCTCTTTCGAGTATCTGACCCCTGAGATGATTTCTAAAAAAATGTTCTCCATTCGTCACTCCCTATCTTCTCGCTTCTACCCACCCTACGTTTCCTAAACCTATTAATTATCTTCAGTGGCTGATGGTTTGATTCCACCCGTCCTTCCACTGCGAATTTCTTTATCTCCTCAAACCCTTGCATATTCATAATCACGTAGTCTATCACCGACCCACCCCTCTTACTCACATACGTGTATTCTCCCTCTTCGTCTCCTTTCACTATATCATTCGCCACCGCCCACCCTTTATCTTCCAACCATCTTCCTAATTCTCGCCTAATTCTGGCATTAAAGTCTCCCTACATTACCACCATACCCTCATCTCTCTCCCCTAGTACGTTTTATACCCTTTCTTTAATCTTTTCCTATCCATCCTTATTGTACACAGTCACAAACTTATACATCACCCCTCCTATCTTTACAGCCCTCGTTTGCATGCCCCCTCTCTCCCTCTCCATGAACTTCTTCCTCTAATCCATCCCTAACACCTGTTATAATTCCCCCACTCGCTCTTCCTTTCCTATTTACTTTGACCGCCTCCTGTAGCCACCACCTATACTTACTTGACAACTTTCGCTCTACTCTATCCCATTCCTTTCTCTCTACCTACGTCTCTACCAGTCCAAACACATCAAATTCCTTAATATACCTCCAGAAATCCTCATCTTCCTTCTTTACCCGTGCTACGTTTTAGTACAACACCCTTAACATTCCCCCACTTTGCTTTACTCCCATCCCCCTACTCCCCTTGAAACAAATTCCCGTGCACTTCCTTCAACACGTCCTTCTCTTCGTCCTATACCAACATTTTCTCTACCTTCACTGCTCCCCCTTCGCTCCTCTCCTTCCTAGCCCTGTCATTTAGAATTCTCCGAACATCCGTTTCCTTCCTCGTCAAATCTTGATGGATAAAAACCTTAATGTCCTTTATCTTATTTTTATTACGTATTACCCCTTAATTTTCTTCCCAGCTCTCCAATTCCACCACCCCTACTTCATTCTCCTTTCTCCCCTGAATCCTAACTTTCCCTACCTTGCCCTTAACCCATCCTATGCTCTGTAGCAGCGCTTCCACCCCGTCCCTTTCTTTCCCTCTCTTGAGCTTCAATCCTCTTATCACCATATTATTTCTCCTATCTGCCTTCTCTTTTCTCTCCATTCTCAACTCTATTGCCCTTATCTTTTCCCTATCCGCTCTCACCTCCTTTTCGTTCCTACGCTCTCCCACTTTCTCTTCTATCATGATCTCCACTTTCTCCACCACCCCCCTCTCCACTGCTTCCATTCCCGACATGCCCTCCACCTTCTCCAGCCTTTTTTCCGCCCTTTCCTTCCACATCCTAATATCTTCTTCCATCTCCTTTATTTTATCCTCTTTTTCCTTCTTTGCCGACACCAATTCCCTCTACAATCCTTCTACTAATCTTCTCAGCTCTTTCACTTCCTTTCCCCATCTCTCATCTCTTACCCTCAGGTCCTCCCTCATACTTTCCATCTGCTCCATAGCCCCCCTTACGTCCTTCCTTAACCCTCTGATCTCGCCTATCAGCACCCCGATAACCGCCTTCTCTGCCTGCCCCTCCATTGGGGTGGGGGGGGGGGGTGACCTAGGTGTTCGTACGCTTTTTTTAAAGTGACTCTCTAGCGTGCTTTTTCCGGACTCTCTTTGCTTTCCCTTTTCCTTTTCAAGAGATCCTCTCCCTCACTTGCACTGGACGCTCTCTCCCTTACCTGATCGCTTCTTCCGCTCTGATTCTTCCTCCTCTCTGACGCGCCACTTGACGCCGGGCCACGCACAACTGGCCGTCGTATCTCTCTGGAAATTTCCTCCTCGTCTACTTCACTAACAGCACTGCCAATACTCTCGCTGCCCACCTCCCGCTCGTCCGTCGGTAACTGTAACCTCTCCATACACAAAAGTACTCACTGCCGCCCACAGATGTCACTTAAGGCTGCGGCCGCTTATTGCCCTAAAACTTTAGTTCTTTGCACTATTTCACCTCTCACATCCCCTTAAGCCACCCTTTTCTCACACCTAAGAACCCCCAGCACTACAAGAACCTCCCTTGCCCGCCATGAAGACCCAGAAACCTTAACACAAAACTACCCCACTCCCTTACAAACCTAACCTCACTTTCCCTATTTAGCGAAATCCCACCTCCCAACTACAATGTTAATTAATATCTATCTTTCTAATGTACCCCTTACAACCGCCTGTCACTGCACACTTTTTAACTACCGCCACCAACATGTAAGCTCAGGTGAAATTTATATTTCGCCATAACAAACGTTAATTTTATATTTCCCTTTGCCAAATGTGTGCCTTGAATATTTAGTTCATACATTGAATATTCAAGTCCTGGAATTGCATTAGAAATGTACTGAACAAGTGGTTTGGAATCGAAAGATACCTTGATTATGAGAAAGAAGACACAGTATTTACCATACTTGTGAACAATAACATTTCCTGCTTCAAGATTTTTCAAGATTTTCCAGTTTCAAGTCATTGTAATTTATTTTGTTTTCATTCAAAAATTCGCGGCTAATCTCTCTAGTTAACTTACAATCTGCCGGAATGAATAAAATAAGATTATCATCACGCATATATAGTTTATCTTTAAACATTTTTTACAAGTAAATTCAGAATTTAAATCAGGTGAATCACTATTATTTTGCATAGATTCTACGAGATTATCAACGACATTTTGATCTATTGGAAAGCATTTCCCATGAGAGACAATGACATTTGGATAGCGACGTCCCTAAAACATCTTAAGCTTTGATTTACATTTTTAGAGTGAGGTTCCAAACTACCAGCTATGACTTCACAAGATGATTCAGGATTTATCTCAGGATCGTGAAATGAAACGTGATGGTTAGTGTGGTTTACTGAATCCGAGGATGAATGCCCAGCTCTAGAGTTCTCATAATCATAACTATCTTAGTGAAGGTTTTTACTGTGACCGACTGTCTCAACGTCATCCGCCGGTACGATGAAAGCTACAACACCCGCCGACTTACCTGAGACAGCCAATTCGGTCAATGCAATGAGGCTTCTTATCGCGACCGACAATCTCAGGGTTAGCCGTCGGTACGGTGCAACCCACAACACCTGCCGACGTACTCGAGGCAACCAATTCGGTCGTCTGTCAGTCATCGAAATCTACAGTCGTAACATAAACATTAAACGGTTTATCCTCAGAGCTGGAAAATTCATCCGCTTCGTCAGCTGTCTCATATTCGTTTTCTGAGTCGCTGATAATCACATTACAGTGATAACGTTAGTCTATTGTCACGTTAGGTAATAAATTGGTTTCATAGTCTATTTCCGTGTAGTTATTACTTTGAAAATGTTTGACTATAATTTAAGATTTCGGTAGGTGTGTCATCGTTCACGTTAAATTTTGTCTCTTTTTCGTTAACAGAGTTTCTTTAAAGCGCGTCAGCATTAGTATAAGCCATACCCTTTTTATAGATTACATTGCATTCGAAATCCTCTAATTTGAGACGCTAGCGAAGCAATTTGGAACCAGGATTTTTAATATTGTGAAGCCAAATCAGTGGGCGATGATCCATTACAAGAGTAAATTTACGCTCTGACACGTAGGGTATGAATGTCTCTACAGAATACACGATGGCCAAAAGTTCTTTCTCTACTGTAGAATAATTAACTTCAGTGTTAGATGGAGTACGGGCGACATATGCAATAGGAAGATCTTTTGCAATGGATCCCTGACAGAGAACACCCCCTATTCCGTAGCTAGAAGCGTCTGAGGTAATAATAAACGGTGCGTTAAATTTAGGATATTAAGGAATGGGTAAATTACAGAGTATATCTTTCAAAGTATCGAAAGCTTTTATCTGCGCTTAAGTCAAATCAAAGCGGACTGCGCCCTTTGAAAGATAAGACTACGGTTTTGCAATTGCTGAACAATTGGGAATAAAACGATGGTAATATCCTGAAAGTCCGAGAAACTGTGTAATATTGTTTGCGTTTTTAGGTCGTGGAAATCTTCCAACAGCTTCTACCTTTTTAGGGTCGAGTTTAACAATGTCACGACTAATAACATGGCCTAAAAATTCTACTTCATTCCGAAAAAAGGAGCATTTTTCGGGCTGTAATGTTAAATTACCATTTTCCAGACGTTGCAATAGAGTTCTGAGTTTTCGCGTATGCTCTTCCAAAGAACTGGCATATATGACGATATCGTCCATATATACAAAAAATTCCACCCCTTGAAGACTGACTAAAACCTTCTCCATTAGCCTGTGAAATATGACTAGCGCATTTTTAAGGCCAAAAGGAGTTGAAAACGCGGTTTTGTGTTCAGAATCGGGATCTATTTTCACCTGATGAAAACCAGATGATAAGTCAAATACAGAAAAATATTTGGCGTTACCTAATTGGTCGAGAATGTGTGGAATGTTCGGAAGAGGATAAGCAACGGAAACGGTTTTTTCATTGAGTTGACGATAATTAATGACCATTTTCCATTTCTTGTTGCCTTTCTTATCGTGGTTTTTTATAACAATCCACACAGGTGAATTGTGTGGGAAATCAGAATCTTGGGCCAAATTATCTCTCAATAAAACACCAGTTTGATTAAGAATTTCTTCGTTATGAATTTCGGCAGATCGGTATTTCCTAACGAAAATCGGTGCTTCAGGTACAGTACGGATAGTATGTTCAATTCCATTAGTAGTCTCAAGTAAAAGTTCTTCATAGAGTTTGACTCTTTCATTTATATTTTCGTCAGATAAGAAGGGGGCGGGATTTTTCATTAGTTTCAAATTTCTGTAGCTCCACGGATGGTAAACTTATCTCTATATGATGAAAGGTACTATTTATTGCAAAAACTTTAACAACACCATCTGCTGAATTTACCAAATTTTCTCAAATGAAAACTCCAGTTCCTGTATCAATTTTCGTTAAATAACCTTCGTTTATTTCAGGACTAGTGACTCTCAGTGTAATTAATTTTCGTGTTCGCGCAGGTAATTCAACGCTGGCAGTCCGTATGTAATTAATATTTTATAATTTTAGTCATACCTCTTCATCTGAAAAAGTCGTGGTGGCTTTATTTTCCTTTAAAAATTCCATGCCCAAGATTCCACATGAAGATATAAAAAAATTATTTTTAACTAAATAACATATTTATCTTTTCCTTTAATTTTAATGTTAACAGCTTCACGTGCTTTTAACATACCGTGACCAATTCCAGTTAAAAAATAAATTTGAAATTTATTTTGACGCAATTTACCTTTTATACCTGTTTCTTTAAAAGTTTTAATTCGGAACCTGTATCAATGAAAAAGTTAGCATTAACGGTATAAAAATGCTGAGAGCTTATTTTTACCGTTGGGGATCTTGTTGCGCCTCCTTCGTTAATTGTGAGGACGGCCCTGAGGGTTGGCGCGCTGTCGAATTGTTCCAGCTTGTCGTGGCACCATGGCGGCGAGCTTGTTGGGAGGTTAAAGGCATATTAGGTTTTTCCGATTTTACCTCCCCTCTAAGCGTTTTAATGTCTTTTCAGCTTCCTCTGCCCTGCGCCAAAAACAGTTACGACCTTCATGCCCCCTATATTAGCAATATTCAAATTTAATTTCTTTATAGGATGGTTCACCCCTTCCTCTACTTCGACTCCTCCTTCTCTTTCGTTTGAGCTCAGTTTTCCGAGGCACGCGAATCATAATCGCTTTTATGCCTTTGAGAACTACGTGGTCTCTTTTCTTCCTAAATATGATTTACCGTTTTTTTCTCATTATGAAATTTTTCATATCTAGATTCACGAGCAGCAACATGTATCTCAGAGTTCGCTGCATTCTTATTACTTCTAAAAATCCCAAAAAGCTTATTTTGTTAGGTTTAAATCGCTTTCTGCTTCTATTGCTATATTTATCGCGCCTTGAAGAGAGGGTGGATTTCTCAATTTTACTCTACTCTCTAATTCGCCGTGCAGACCTAATGTAAAGCAAAAAGCAACTCTTAATCAAATTCTTGAATTTTGACATGAGCAATATCTGGAGGGGATTGTTCTTCAGTAATTTCTTTGATTTTATAGAATAAATCCATCGCTCTGGCAGCGCAGGCAAGGATTGATTTGCCTGAATTTCCTTTTAACTGCAAAACCTCGGATTGAATTTGAAATAATATCTTACGAATTCCGAAAGCTTTTTCTAAAATATCCATGAGTTCTTCTAGAGAATCAAACTGTCTATTTTGTAAATATATATTAGCTTCTCCCTTAATTTTAGGTTTTAATAACTTTACGAATATCGACCTTAGATTACGATCTATGCTTTCAAAATCAGACCTACATTCTCGTGCAAAGATTTGAATAGAAATATTTTTACCTGTTAACTCTGGAATTACACCAATTTGAACTTTTTAGGGCGGTCACGTCACTACATCTCACTTTACTACCTGGAAAATTACTTTCTGGAAAACTTAAAGATTTGCAACGTTTATTATCTCTCGAGGTTTCTTGCACGTATCGTTCCATCGGACGCATTTCTCTGAACCTTTTGAAATCTTCCCTTTCTCTCTTCAAAGAGTACGTTGCTGGAACAATATAATGTTGATAATTTCTAACAAACAAATCAGAAGGACCTATATTCTCTGATCGCATGGAAGAACTTTTCCTACCAGAATTCGCATTTTCCGCACCTAAACCTGATTTTAAACCACTTGGTTCAGGCAATTCAATATTATTTGCATGTTCCGCATTTTGTACTGATCGTGAACTATTTGACAAAGACAAATCAAGAGCATTTACTTCGGGATTTTTATCTTGTGCGCCCTGATCTTAATGATCTGGCTACTGCTCATTATTGGCATAATACATTTTTAATAATTTAAATGGATTTAATCGGTCTTAATGGATATCAAGGAATTTTAAACTCATGACATGAAATAAAATTTTAATAATTCCAAAATAAGCAACAACCAACTGTTAATTTATTCTAAAACGCATTCTGTTAAAATTAATCAAATCTTATGATGATCCATACTTGTCAAAGATGACACGGACATTTCACACTTTACGAATCACCAAAACAACTTCGGAAATGGCCATTTAAATTTTCACTGCGCGTACTTAATTTACACAAAATCTCCTCTTCTTCCTTTGATGACCCAACCAGGCTGCACAGTGTAGAACTCGACGGTGACTGTAGAATAATGGACCGCTATTCCCACGATGACCCAGAAGACAGGGGCGCACACTTCCACCGCCACCGGGGTAGCGACGCGCTATTTTCTTATAAAAAACGCTTTTTCTTCAATTTGACTTAAAATCATTAATTGTTTAGTATTATTTTCAGTAAAATTTACATTTTCCACTCCATTTAATTCAAATCCACGCCCCACCCACCACCGTCACGCCACGCCACCTCCACGCTACCACCGTCGTCGTTGCGACGACGACGGTGTAAGTTAACTCTTTATATAAGAAATCTCTCACTTTTCACTGTGACACTCGATTGTTCCGGCTTCATATGAATGAAAGTTTATAATTAATAGTTCATAGTTTCGCAGGACAATATCTCACACTACTCTTTTCCCTTTTTCACTCACACATGCAGCTCTTCACACTTTCACCCAATCATAGCACATAATTAACATACATAATCATGCGTCATTTCCACTCTTTTTAATGATTCACAAATCGAACCCCTCTAGTTCTCCATGGTTAAGCCGTGTTTATCTCACCATCTGTATATAAATTCTGAGAAACCCATGATGAAAATATGTCGCCCAAGAAGCCGCCATCGCTAGGTAAATTAAACATATGCAAATATTCAGCGCCAATTCATATCTTTGTGATTTCCTGCGATCTAAGATAAGTATTATTAATTCCTAATTTTCCGATTTATTTTTCAAATTTGAATGTTTCCTTTTTCCCGCAATTTTCTATTGCCAGCAAGTGACGAAAGAGTATGCCTATAGTTGCCCGTAATAGCTGCTCTTGCTAAACCTTTCTTATCGCGATAAGGCTGATCTAATTCGCGATTTTTGGTAGTCAGATCGTTGTCGGATAGGGTACCAAAGAGGGTTTTGGAAATATCACCTACAAAATTGGCAAGACCTCTTTCCGCTCTTCGTATCCCTAGCAGGTTGTGTAGGATACCTTGTTTAGTTTTTAGCCTATCAAATCTTCCTGTGACTGCGCGAATGTCATGTCCTTCTAAGCACTCGTCGATATAGTATAGTCAGCGTCAACGGTGGCGAGCGCAAGAAACGCAACCAACAGTGTGAAAAGCATCTAAAAATACGGCATAAGCTGGTTAGTGTGTATCCTAATTTGTTTATTGTCATAGGCTATCACCGAACTGCTGGATGGCTATTCAACCATAAGCTTCTCTCAGGATTTCCTGCTTTTCGTCTTGAGTTAATTCGCTGGTAGTTGAGAAACAATAGTGGATATTCAGTTAGTCACCGTAATGTTGGCTAAAAAAAGTGTGGAAATTGACCAATGTTGATCTTTTCTAAAGGTCCAATCGTTGGGTCCGGAAAGTGTAGTCGAGCCAAATTTTTTCGTCATACGGCGGCAACTCCTCAACGCTAGTGTTATTCGTTCTTCTTTTCTGTATCCTTCTCCAGAGCTTACCACCTGCATTAGGCTATCTAATAATTGACAAATTTTCCTGTTTATCCTCCAGCCACTGTTGGAACTTGTCATATAGTTCTTGGTTGAAATCTATCGTAGGTGTACCCCGCAAATCATAGGGTTCATTGCTAACAACATTTGAGCCTTTTTTCGGTGTTTCAATTTCCATCGATGGTTCATGCATTCTCCTTTCTGGCAGTTTCCTTCTGGGGACTGGTTCAGGTGCGCGTGTGCTAGTTCTGGAGTCATCATCTGCAGTTTCAGGAATTGTTCCGTTAAGGGATGCCTCTTCTAAATCCTCAGATGACAATTCAGCTGGTTCTTCGGCAACTTTATTTTCTTTACCTTTAATGTATTATATCGCTTCGTAAGAATACACTGCTGATCGTAATCTCCATCTTGGTGACCTTAAGGAGGGATTTTTAACACTATCCAGCCATTTTAGGGCCTGGTGTATGCAAAATGGCCCTCGTTGGTAGATAAAGCCGTATACTTCATGGGTTTAGAATTCATTGGTATTTGATGGAACCCTGAGCTTAGGTCGAATGCTGAATAGAACTTTGCTTTGCCTAAGTAGTCCAAAATGTCATTTATCACCGAAAGCGGTCACGTATCTTGATCAGAGTCCTCGTTTATTTTTCGGTAATCTACCACCATTCTTAGTTTGCCACTCTTTTTGGGTACCACCCAGATGGGAGAGTTGAAAGGGGATTTGGAGTGTCGCACTACTCCCTGTTCTAATAGGTCGGCTACGTGCTCTTTCACGAACTGTCTATGGAATTCAGGGTGCCTATAAGATTTAATATTTACGGTTTTCCCTGATTTGAGAACGATCTCGTGTTCTGTAAGGCTAGTGCAGGGCACGGTGTTGTTATCCAGTGTATATACATCTGTATATTGAAAGATTATTCTCTAATTTGGGCCATCCATGACCGGTTCCACGTGGTCTAGTCGAGTTTTGGATAGGAGGTTTGCTATTCTTGGATACTTGTCAGGCATAGTTTTGCGAATCTCTTACTCGGAGATATTATTTACACTAACGATTTCATCGTACTCAGGGACTTCGATTAGTTGCGGTACTCCTGAATAGTTAAAGTGGGTTTCTTTTATCATTCCCTTTCTGACCCGATACATTCCTTCGAGGATATTTTTGGTTTCATTTTTCCAGAACCCGCTGTTATCGAGTAGACTTGTCTGGATACAATTAATCTTCATGGAATTTGCATCGGCATAGATTCCATCGTCAGGGAGTGGTAATTTATATTTTTCCAAGACTAAAAGTTTATCTGTTATCTCGTATCTATCATTCATTCTGAAAAAGGGAAAGCCTATAATACCATCTTCGGGTAACATGAAATCGTTTGGAACGATGTGAAATAGCTGTTTTTTATTTAAATAATGAGAATAGGTTGCTGTTTGGGACTGATGCCGGTCGTTTCCCATTATAAAATTCTTTGTAAGGGGAAAAGTCTTGCTGTCTTTCGTTAGCATTTTTTCGTTCATCAAGTTAATCGCTGCCCCAGAGTCAACTAATAGTCGATATTCTGAACCGTCTGCCCTTTTCCCCCGCATTGACTGTTGTCTTCCAGATATGGCAGATACTCGGCTGTATCCTGATATTGAAGTTGCTCGTTGACTTCTTCTTGACTCATCTTCACTTGTTCTAAACAGAGTTACTCCTCTTCCCGGACATTCCGAACTGCCTGTGGTGGTCAATTCGGAAAGGCACCTTGTGGAACATTTTGCGGAATGTTCATAGGGCATTGGCTCACGAAATGCCCGGACTTCCCGCACTCATGGCAGTTACCAGAGACTGTCGGAGTAGGTTGATTATGGTTCAACTGGGGTGGTTTAAATTGTGTAGAATTGGCTGGTCTTTGCACAAATTGCCGGGATGGTAGACTGGGTTGCGTCTTTATGGGGGATCGGAAGGTGGTGGTTGTTATCCGCGCCGGTTGCGCTTCCTTCAACCACATTTTCATCTCAACAGCGTATTTTTGTGCTTCGTTGAGGTGGGATGGCTTTGCAGCTTTAACCTGTAACCCTATTTCGCGTGTTATGTTCAGCAAATACCTCTTAGTGCACTCCTCTTCTTCGATACTAATTGCTCTCTTCCGTTCCATCGGACTAGTATGCTTGCTCTGTACAGCATATTTAAGTTCATTGACATTTTGTCGAAATCTTAAATTGAAATTTTATATGGTTTCTGTGGGATCCTGTTTGCAGCTTTCAAATTTGGGTCGTAGCTAAGGCTTTTAATAGTACGCTTAATGTCTTTAGCCGGAATAGTATCGGCTACAGCTGTGATTACCGGCCTCTGATAGCTGAACCGGTTGTATCCGAATCTGTGTCGAGCGCGTTCATTCTAAAAGTGGGCCTGCGTGTCGCCATGGGTGGTATTATGGCAAGCGATGGTTTAACGACCCCGCTGATCGCATCTCCACTCGCAGCTCTATAACTAGGCGAGAGTCTACGCGGAGCTGGTGGGGAAGCTACACGTACTGGTGATAACGCTTCTGCCCGTACTGGTGATAACGCTTCTGCCTGTACTGGTGATAACGCTGCTGCCGTGACTACCGAGGGTTCGCCTGCCTGGCCAAACGTGTTCTCACCCGTCACTTTCGGAGACTCGTTTTCTTTGAGCGGAAGTTTACCTGCCTCGAGCGACTCTGTGGTGTCTTCCCGCTTCTTGTCATTGACTGACGCATACTCGGACTGCTCTCCGTCAGTTTTGACTTTCGTTCTAGGCCCTATCTTCTTGCCCATCACTGAGATTTCCTGTAGTCGGTTCTTGTTTTCTTTATTTAGTGTTGACACTTCTACCTTGATATAGGAGAGCTCGGATAAAATACTGAATAGGACTTGTTCAAGGGGCTGTTAGGTAGAGCATGTTCACGTCGTTTTGGAGGTTATCAGAGAAGTATATATAAGTATGTCAGTTAAGTCTGAGTCAGTATCAGTTGTATCATTTTCAACTATATTTTTCCGAAAAACGTGGAATGACAGTTTCCCTAATATTTCGTTACAGATTCTTTGCGTTTAAACTTTTCACTTGCGCAATCGTGCTACAACGAGTACACGCAAGGTTAATTCAAGGTAAGTTTTTTGTTTATTGAGGAACACAGAGGCCAGGGAGCACCATAAACGAGTGTAGGATTACTATAGTTTGTATGCAAAATTTATAACATCCGAGAATGTTATAAATTTGTTCGACAAAACAATTAATCCGTACAATATTTCTAACTTCTTATGATTATTCTTCTTTACCTACTATTTTCTTAATTTGGAGACCGTAGAATCCTTGCTTCTCGGATTTTCTAGCTGTGCTGGATGCTGCGTTGTCAGCTTCAGAAGATAGGCAGCTGCCTCTTCCGCCTGTTCGCGGGCCTCATTCAGTTTTACGAATTTCGAAAATCAAGAATTTTACGTTGTATAGTGGTCACTAAATTCACCAACTATTTTTAATTCAAGTTTCTTACTTTTTGTTTTTTAACGAGCTTTCCGTAGGAAAGCCAGGAGTTCTTCCTAAAAATACCGCAGAATTCTTCCTTTTTAACTTTCTGGATTTCCGTGGAAAAATCCGAATTAGTTTTCTCTATGAATTCTGCAGAATTCCGACTTCCAAGTTTCGTCACAAGGATAGACTTCTTTTGATATATCGCGGAAGCACTATCCTGGCAGGATCGCCAAAATGCGAAGCGGTAAAAATGAACTTAACCGTTACTTTTGTTAAAGACGCTCTGACGTTCTGTCAGTGCGACTATTCTTTATTCGAACCTGTACAGTGGGTCGCAAACGACGGGATGGACCTGGCTTTTTCGGCCTGGGCGCGGTCACATATGGCCCTTGCTACACTATCTTAGAGTGGGGAGATATGGTGCCATTACATAAGTAGGCTGTTGAAGAATTTTTAATCTCTTCAGAAAATACTCGTTTTGTACAATATACATATTGTAGCGGCTTATATCTAGGGCAGGGTAATCATAATATCGCCCGCAATACCTGGGACCAGTACATAAAGGCGGGCGCTTATCTTTTCCTCCACGGCTACCTGGGTACCCTTGTCTTTCCAGTGTGCATGGAACGACACAGAAGTTAAGTATTTTGAAAATTGTACCTTGAATTAAAAATACTGCAATTGTCATAACGTATTAGTCGGAAATAAATTTCAAGTGCACAGGAAGATTCCTGACTCACATATATCTAGTGTTTTTTTTAAATTTGTTTGTAAAAGTGAATTAAAAATACTATTCAAATATATAGTTTTAGATAAGTTCAAGATATATTTAGAAGTTTTAAAAAGCTTTGAATACAATTTAAGAATTAAAAACAATTAAAAACATATGAAACAAAATCTATATTTTAAAAAAATTTTAAACGCAAAATTTAGAAGCTTCCTGAACATTGCGAAAGGCTTAAAAGAAATAAAAAATTTATGTAAAATTCCTAGGAAAACTAAAAAGTTTGAAAAATTAATTTTTAAAATATTTTAAAAAATTTACAAAACTTTAAAAATACAGTTTGAATAATTTTTAGGCAATTTTTTTAATTTTTTTAGTTTTTGAAAAATTTTTGGGAAAACATAGGTAGAGTTTCAAGATAACATTTGCATTAAATTAGATTAGAGTAAGTAAAGAATAAGTGAGTCAAAATTATAATAAGTAAATTATATTAGATTAAGAGAATATTTTAAAAGATTTTAGAGTAAATTGGATGTATAAATTATTATTTTTAGCATAAAATTGTTTGAAATTATATAATCTTAAAAATGGATACATTTTTTAATCGATCCTTCAATTCAACATTTTGTCTCAATTTTTCTCTTTGCTGATTGGAAAAGCTTTCATGGTAAAAAATTTAGCCCTTTGATTAAAATCAATATTATTATTATTTTTTAATTAGCATGCTTTGGTTAAGGTTTAAGTTAATTAACAGAAAGCAGAAGTGCCAGTAGTAAAGAATCTAAATTCAGTAATATATTAAACATGTTATTTTCAAAGGAAGAATTATTTGATTATTTTCAAATTTTGCTAAATGCAGTTTCAAAGTTGTTTTCAACACTTAAGCGAATCCAATTTTCAGTGTTAGACCCTTTTAAAAGTTTCTGACGATACCGCTGAAAACGACATTTGTGAATTTGTCTGGAAATGCAAAATTATGTAAGTATAATTTTGAATAATGCGAATGTTTGAAAAAGAAACCAAATTTATGCTGTTAGTTAATAAGTTTTCAAATCTGGCCAAATTTCAGCTATTGGAATTTCCAAAGTTAAGAAAAATGCTGCACCAATTCATTAAAGCTACTGCAGTAGATATTTAGTAACATATACTGAAAATTTTTCTATCAATTTCATATAAACTGGAACATTCATCATGTAATTTTTTAATTTGGCAGTCAAAGAATAGATCGTTCGAATCTATATAATTCTAGGATGTCGAATATTTTTTGTTGTTGTCAATTTCCAAGTGCTAAATTAAACAAAACAAAATTATATTCCGGATTTTAGTCCTTATTGGATACAAAGGACTCCCGCTGACGTAAGGACTCAGGTATTCACGGCGGAATTGATCATCGCCCGTTTTGAACATGTAAAGTTTGAGCAAATCTCAATTTTATTTCATAATATATATTTTACTATTTCTGCACCATTCCCTAATCAATCCAAGCATATTGTTCGAAAGAAACGAATCTTGGCCGAATCTTGAAAACAGGACTTTGCGCAAGAAAATGTTTTTCGAGTGCAGAGTGTCAATGAATCAGATTTTTAAAAAATCTGCTATCTGCGCGGGTACATTCTCATCGCGTGCTGCGCGAGCGGCTTGCAAGTATTTAGGTCGCGCTACGCGCTCGGACTTTGTATTTTTCTCACATTTCTGCATTCGCATATTAGCGTTCGCTCATTGCATTTCTTCCACATGCATGCACAGACCTCTTAAACTTAATGATAAACGAATCGACAACTGCAATTTTGCGATTGTGAACTCTCTTTCTGTCGGTTTTAGTGAACACATTCTCATCATGTATCTCGTGCTTCGTACTCAATTTTGCCCAAAATGTCAAATTTTCTTCATTATTCTCAAGACTTTTATATGAAATATATTACATTTTTTATGTACATCTGCCTGATATTGGGTATTTAGGATTTGCAAAATAAAGTACAAATTGTATTCATCATGATCACTTTAATATTTGTTTCCTAATTTGCGTTAAATTTTATTCTTAGCTGCGCTGAAAGCTGTATCATTTTAATAAATTTTAGATCATTATAATTCATATAATATGCGTGGAAATTGAGTCTTCTTCTTATTGCCTTGTTTATATATTTTATTTTTATTTTTAATCTTGTTTTTACGATTAAAAAAAACCACGCTTCCTATCAAAAAATATTCGTAAACAATTTTTAAATCTTTTTTGGTGGAATAAATGTTACCTCACTTATTCTCGTATCTTGTATTGTTTTACAGAAATATAATTTTTTTATTTTCAATGTTGTTTTTTAAAAATAAAAGAAAAGGTACCCTAAGCGTTAATCGTAGAGGACGCCCTAAGGATCTATACGATACTCTTCAATATTTTCAACATGTTTACACATTATACGCAAAGTTTCAGAATAAAATGGCTACCATCGAACACATGACGCAATATTTCGATCCGAATGTTGGCAGCACTGCTCAGATTTCAGTTCTGCCAATATCGCCAAGGGACGAAACTTGTAACCTTTACTACTTCCCTTTATTGGACAATAAATTGCTGGTAAATGTAACTAATTTATTTGTTGTGACTACAATTACTGTTCTCATTAATATAACCTTCATAGGAGGATTAACAGCGACTTGTTGCCGTACAAAACTGGTTAGTTACTGTTACCATCGAAGTAGTTGTTGTAGCTAATACCAACTCTACTAGTAAGGAGCTTCCTGTCGCAACTAATCATTTTTTTTCAGTGCAAAAGTTTGCTTTCGTATTCAAACGAAAAAGTTTGATATTCAATCTTTGGCCATATAGTAGGTGTAGTAGATATGTAGGGCGGGTTCTGGACCACGATTCCTACCATACCAATATCGAGAAGCTTGCACCTGCAGCGATTCATGCCCGAGCTAAATTTTCTGGAAAAAGGGGGTTCGTGTCTGTACTAAGCTTTGAGATCATTCTGAAAAGGTCCTGATGACATAAATATTGTGCTATAGTCTGTAGCTAAATTTATGTAAACAGGTTCAAGGTTATTGCAAGAAAAACAAGTATCATTTATTGCTTCCTTCTACATAAAAATCATATTGTGCAAGTCTCTCTCTCTCTCTCTGTGTGTATGCGTGTGTGGTTGGCTTCCAGAACATTCTTAAATGGTCCTGATGATATCACAGCATAAGAATATTGCTTCCTTCTAGGTGAAACCGCAGTTTAATGTGGTAAAAGTATGAAGGGGCATAGATTATATTTGATATGGAGAGCTATATATAGCATCTTGTTTTGACTATTTATTTAATGTGTAAGTCATTCGTGAAAAATTCTGCAGCCTAGAAACTTTGAGAAAAAATATTTAAAGTTAATCGAAGGTAAAAACAGGTATTCATAATCATTCCGTATGGTGAGACAAATGTTCTGGGGTGCATGTCGCTTTATTCTGGTATCAAGTAGTGAGCGAGCGAGGACTAGAGATAACAGCCACACACGTTTAAGCTCGCAGAAGCATTCACACAGCTCGCAAAATTTCGCTTTCGTAGTCACACAACGAAGTTTGATATTCATTCTTTTACCATATGCTAGGTCCATCAACCTCTGGGCGAGATATATGTAACAAGATACTAAAAACAATTTCGATATTAGAAAGAGATTATACACAGAATAAATTAAAATCCAGATTTTTCATGCACGTTTAATAACTTTAAAAAAATAAATATCAATAGTAAACTGCCCGGCACCTATTACTCGTTAAAGATTTAAAATAAAATTTTTTAAATGCAAAAAATTAATGTAATAAAATATTTGAAATTTTTTTAATCATCCACTGAGGCAACTCTATAATATAGACTATAGAAAATCGTGGATGATTCAATTCAGCGTAACTTTTTTTTCCCATGATGCTGAATCTTCTAAAATAAATGACGTCACCATCAAATTTTACTACGTAGTTTCTCGTAAACAACTTCAATGTTATTTTTCAGTTACACATTACACTTTTTAAGCTGCAAAAACGTTATATTTCAAACGTGTCTAGGCGTGTCGATTATAATTTAGAACCTTGTGGGATATTTTGACAAAGAGGGGATATATTAATAGATAAAGATGGTAAATAATATGTAGCATGTATATTTTATGGATAAAGAGAGATGGAGAGCTAAGATGTCAAATCAGCCATTTGAGATGAAGAAAATACAATTTGAAAACGCTTTCTAGAATTTATAAAATAGATCAGTTCCATAACTATTACAATTGAATAAGAAACGTTGAAATCATATTTCCCATAATAGAGTAATCTTATAAACAAGATTCAATTTACATACTTCAAAAATTTTTAAAAAAAGCATCATAAATAATAAAAATAAATTCAGCAGTATTAATATTTAATTCAAGGAAACTGTGAATCAAATATTGGAAAAATTTCTACAGTGATCACGTGAACATCTAATTTCTGGAACTTTTAAAAGAAATTTAGTCAAATAGAAATTTAAAAAGACAAAAATTAATATAGTATGTAGAAATCGAGGATGGTATATTCCTTGCTGGGTAACTAATTTAAATCAGAAATCATAAAAGCTAGTCCATATAAACCTAGCTTACCGATATTCTACAGATGTAGTGCTTCGTGCTATGTTTCCAGAGTCTTCTAAAACTAATGACATCATCAAATTTTACTGTGCAATTTTTCATAAACAACTTCAAGGTTATTGTAAATGATGCATTACATTTTGCGATGTTAAAAAATTATATCCGCAAGTATCGATTATAACTTAGAATCTTCTAGAACAATTAGACAAAGAGGGAGATATATAAATAGATAGAGAGAGAGAGCGAGAGATAGAGAGGTATGTATTAAAAAATGTTTCAAATCAAAAATAATATTCTAAAGTTTGCAAGACGGTAGAAGGGTTTGCGGTTGAGCGACTCGAACCCAGTTACAAATCTCACAGCATGCCTCAGAAAATGGATTACATCATATCGAAATTTTTGCATGAATCTTGAACAATGCCAACAGATTCTTAACAGATCCTTTTTAAAACAGAGAGTTACTGTAACAGATTTAGAATTAATACCAGGTATATAAAATAATATAAAAAATACTTTAAAATCTCTCGAAATTTTTTAAAGCTCTTTAAAATTCCTTGCAATTTTAAAAATACCCTAAAATATTTTCAAATCGTTTAAAATGTTATACTAAATTATTAAAATCAATGAAAAATTCCTTGGAATCTATTAAAATATCCTAAAAGCTAACAAATCTTTCAAAATCTCATATTAAAACACCTTAATCAATTGGAAATTCCTTAGAACATTTTTTAATACTCTCAAGTATTCCAATTCTTTCAAAATATTTTCATATATCTTGAACTTTTTTTAAAAGATTTTTAAAGTACTTTTGAATGTAAATTAAAATTATTTCTTAAAAAAAGGATCCTACTCCATCTTCACTCCATTTGGAAACGAACCACAAAACGTCTGATTTCCGGTCAGGTTCTTTTCCAATTAAGCTATTAGAGGGATCAGAATAAGAACTCTTAATTCAAGAACATAACGCTAATTTTTAGCTAGGTGTTAATGGTACAAGTAATTATTTGAAAAATTTTTTATTTATCTGCTATATCATCATAGATTGTACCTTACCGACAGTAGATCAACCCTCCAAACCGTGAAGGTAGAAAATCTACACAATATCGATCAAGTTAAGAATCTTCAATAACAGAAAATGCTTAACGTTTTAATAAGACTTGATGGAAAATAATATTTTTAAATTAAAATTATTTCTTAATAAAAAGGATCCTACTCCATCTTCACTCCATTAGGAAATGAACCACAAAACTTCTGATCTCCGGTCAGGTGCTTTTCCAATGAAGCTATTAGAGAAATCAAAATAAGAACTCTTAGTTCAAGAATATTCCCAATGGAGTAAGGATGGAGTAGGATCCTTTTTTTCAAGAAATAATTTTAATTTAAAAATATTATTTTCCATTTAGTCTTATTAAGACGTTAAGCATTTTCTGTTATTAAAGATTCTTAAGTTGATCGATATTATGTAGATTTTCTGCCTTCATGGTTTGGAGGGTTGATCTACTATCGGTAAGGTACAATCTATGATGATATAGCAGATAAATTTAAAAATTTGAAAAATCGCACCCGCTCCCAGCGAAATCGCGGTAAAATTTCAGCCACAACCACGTCTCACGAATATTAGATATATGGTGACAGTCTGTAGCGGAATCAATACGACGATCCGATAAAAGTCTCGTGAACCCTGAGAAGGCGGAGTGATCCAAGGACTAGCCCCTTCTGCATTTTTCCCGCAAGTGTTTTAGCATATTGTGGACACTCAGGGATGCTTTTCAGGCTATTAACGAGTGAAAGCTTGGCACATACAAGAGCGCTGATGATAATGACGATTAGCTTAACAGAATATTCCGGGTATAATCATTGAAACTCCCTTATAAGGTCTCGATACCTCTCTTTCTTGTCATTCTCCTTGGTTATGATGTTTTTGTCAGCTGGTGCCGAAAATTCGATAACGAACATGGTTCGGTTCTCGAAGTCAAGTAGAACCATGTCAGGCCTCGCGTGAGCAACAGAAACAATTGTCGAGAATATAAAGTTCCAGTATATGCAGCACTTCCCATTCTCGACAATTGACTCGAATTCCCTAGGAGCATTTAGAGGAGTAATATTAAAGTTATTGCCGTAAGAATGACAGATATGGCAATAAACCATTCTTAGTGCCGCATTGTGCCTTTGGATGTGGGTCGTTCCCGCATGAGTTGGACAACTAGATAGTATGTGAGCTAAATGCTCGGGGTGTGCATGGCACGCCCTGCAGCTATTATCGGGAATGTCTTGGCTCAAAATGTGGCGACGGTATGTTAAGGTGGAAATGACTCCATCTTGGCATGCCAAAATGAAACCCTCCGTACCAGACTTCAATCCGCGCAATTTAAGGAAAGTAAACGTTAGCTCACACGACATTGACTGATCCTCCATACTTCTGTGGAAGATACCGTGCATCCTGTTATCGAGGAGCTGTTCACGAAAGTTTTTGTCTTGTACTTTCTTAATGCGGGCTTTCAGGAGTGCATACTAGAGATATATAATATTTGAAGCATTTTGCTCACCCATAATACTGAAGTGAAGTCCAAGTGTTTCAGCAGCCTCCTCCGCTGCTCTGTACAGAAACGCTCCTTTGCCCACTTCTTCGTGATTCCTGACCATTTTAAGAAGAGGGTCTCTTCCATTTGCGACTCTATGTGCTGTACCCAGAGTAATCCTGTTGTGAAGACATTCAAGTCTCAATATTCCACGACCACCTTGACGGCGTGCGATGTACAGTCGCGGAACAGAAGACTTAAGATGCATGCATTTGTTCATGTGCATAAACTTTCTTGTCCCGATATCAAGGGATCTGAGCTCGTTCTTCGTCCATGGAACTACTCCAAATAAATAGAGCACTACCGGGCGGCAAGCATGTTTGTTGCAGATACTATGTTCCTCGCAAACAGTTCGAAAGACCAAATTTGCTGGATGAGACGTTTGTATCTGCTTCGGAGAGTATCCTTTATAGATGTCACATCCTGAATGCAGCTCTGTGGCACGCCCAGATATATATATATATATATATATATATATATATAAGTCTCTGCAGCGCAAAGGGGTCATACAGCGCTTCTATCAACGAGCTCAGGATCTTCAGGGATGCCATTACGTCTTCTTCGCTTCAAATAAACCTTGGCGCGTTTGTCTAACCCAAATTCCATTCCAATTTTCTTAGTATATTATTCGACAATTCCTAGAGCTAGATGTAGTTGCTCTTTGTTTTTAGCATAGATCTTAAGATCGTCCATGTAAAATACATGAGCGACCTTGTACTTACGATCTGCTGGTTTGCCGCACAAGAACCCGTTGGAATGGCAAAGTGCTAGATATAGTGGCAATAATGTAAGGCAAAAAAGGAGTGGGCTAATGGTGTCGCCCTGAAAGACACCTCTCTGAAAGGTGATCTTGTTAGTTGACCCACGATTTCTTCCAGATGAGACAATAAATCTGGTTTTCCAAAGCGGCATCAATCTCTCTATGCACCTAACGATTTGTGGATGAACCTTTAAGCTTTCCAAAAGACAGATGATAAGTCTATGGGAGGTCGAATCGAAAGCTCTCCGATAATCAATCCAGGCCATCGATAGGTCACGCCGGTAGAATGGTGCATCTTTGCAGACACATCAATCGATGAGCAAGTTCTCCCAACATCCCGCTACGCCTTTCTTTGAGCCTTGTTGTCCATACATTTCTTGCCACACAAGTTCAATTGCCCGAACCATTCTATCATTTAGGATAGCTGTGAATATCTTATATAGTGTGTTCAGACAAGTGATTGGCCTGTATTTCTTCGGGTCAGCTAAGTTGCCTATTTTCGACAGAAGTATTGTACGCCCTTCCACCAACCGCTCCAGAATTGGCTCTTCCGACTTTAAATATGAGGTGAAAATACGGGCCAAATGCTGGTGAGTTGAAGGAAACTTCATCCACCAGAAGGTTTTGATACAATCTGGTCCCGGTGCGGAATAGTTCTTCATCCCTCTTAATACATTTTTCACCTCCTCGGTAGTGATGGGTGGGCATTCTTTATCAGGTGTTATGAGGGCAACACATAACTCCTTGAAGCTATTTATATTTTCTGAGTCTTCGTCCAGTCTATGCTGCACTTCGTAGACTTACCTCCAAAATACTTCGTCGAACTCCTCTGGTTTGGGCGGGTGGTCGTCAGTAACTGGAGGGTCTTGGAAGAGTCGAGATTGGTCAGAGAGAAACTGTTGATTTTCTCTGAGCCACCTCTCACTCCGCTCTAGACTTCTCTTAGCGTCAGATAGTATCCGTATTCTCTCAACAATATGCTGCCTGATGGTCAGCAGCTTTGACTTGTTAAGTGTGTGATAAGGGGCCCGGAGTTCGCGCGCGAACTTTCGAACCTTGGCGGTAAAATTCCTGCCAGATGTGATGTAGTCAATCACAGACTGAATGCGTTACGCATACTGTCTTGCCCAGCCTATCTTTATGGCAAGTTGATGCATTCGACTTTTGGTCTTATGATCAACCGTTGATTTTGTTTTACGGTTAGCATTGGCGAAAGCTCTCGCTGCATTATACACACAATAATTGATAGCCCAGAGGTCGGATTCTCCGGAAAAATGTCCACGAAGCTCGTCATTTATTTCTGCAAGATCGTTAGGCTTGAGAGAAACCTTGGTGATGATGTTTCTCCGGGTCATAACGCATCGCTCTTCTTCTACTGAATGCCTGCCCGTGGTTGGTCTTAGTGCCGCATCTCTTTCTTTATTGCCGGCTTGTTTTAGCTGTGGTAGAGTAGGCGTTCCGCTTACATATCCCCTTTTTCGGAGAAGTGCAGCATGGTTTCGCAGACGTTGCTGCAAAAAGTGCGATAGCTCCGGGTGTTTCTCGTACCACAGAGCATGCACGCGTGCTATGTAACCCCGTTCAGGGGCCACACTCGCATCGTACGACTTTAGAAAATCGTGATTTAGTCGCTTCGTCTACCTAAAAGTCCTGAGATTCCGCCGATCCATCGCATTGAATCCATTTTCATTGGCTCCTCTAGCTCTAGAGTGGTCGGCATTGTTGGCCGACCAATTGTCGGGAGCCCTGTGAGTTCTGTTGTTTTGAACCGCACGTACTACAACTATGTTTGGTGTTGTCATTGTTGTTCCCACTAGAAGCTAGGGAAAGGGGTTCGTCCATTCTAGTAGAGCTCCGCATGCAAGGGTAAGACTGCGTACTCTGAGGGGTCACCCGGTATCCCAGAATCATCGCTCTAGACACCTCACCCAGGTGCCATTCAGCTTTCGACACGGTTTTCACATCTCCGCTTGGAGGTTAATTCCTTAGACACCACCCCTGGACAATTGTCCGCGACTGCCTATTTATTTTTGTAACCATATTCGGCAGAAATCCTTGGTACAGGGACCCTCTTTCCGCAACCCGAGGACGCGTTCGGTGGCTTTGTCATAGGTTCTTCGGTTTGATTCTAGAGGAATCAAAACCCTAATGTACAAACATTACAATATTTAACGGTATGAAATTTTTTTTTTCCAAATTTCAATCTGCAGCTTTTAAAAATTGCAAGAGATTTCGAAAGATTTTGAAGGATTTTAAATATTTGAGGATGTTTTAAAGGATGTCTGGGAATTTTCATTTTATTTGTATAATTCTAAGGAATTTCAAAGAATTTTAAAGAAGCACTTTAAAAATCTTTTAAAAAAAGCTCAAGGTATGTCAAAATATTTGGAAGGTATTGGTATATTTGAGAGTATTTTAAAATGTTCCAAGGAATTTTCAATTGATTTCAATAATGTAGTACACTAGTCGTCCAATAAGACGAAGAAGGCGGGACTTTCACCGTCCGGCAAGACGACGGCGTGAGGGGTCCCCACTATTCTACGGTGAGAATGTGTGTGGTGTAGAGCGAACCTCCCAGTGGGCACAAAAGTCGGCGACGTCTTTACGACATCGTTACGACATATTTACGACATCTTTACGATATCATATGTCCATGTCGGTTCGGGGTCTTTACGATATCGTAAAGATATCGTCAAATCATACGACTTATTTACGATATCGTAAAGACACACTGGCTTATGTGTTAAGTGAAACATTAGGTGGTGTGCATTGCAGAGAAAAATGTGGAGGGGATGGAGGTACGGCCTCCGCCGTCGTTTCATTGAGCGTTCGCCGTTGTTATGTTGAGCGGTTCGTCTTCCCGGGGGTCGTCTTGTTGGTTGGCTAGTGTATGAGATTGTAAAAAATTTGAATTATTCTAGGGTATTTTTGAATTTTCAAAGGAATTTTTAAGAGGTTCCAAAAGATTTTAAAGGACTTTAAATATTGAGGGACTTTTAAAAAGATGTCAATGAATTTTCAATTTATTTTTATAATTTAAAGGAATTTCAAAGAAATTTAACAATTATAGCAGGGTTATTTAAAAAAAAACTTCAAAGTACCTTAGAAATCTTAAAAAGATGTCAAGGTGTTTCATAAGATTTGGAAGGTTTCAAAATAATTGAGTGTATTTTAAAAGGTTCCAAGGAATTTTCAATTGATTACAGTAATTTAATATGAGATTTTAAAGGATTTGATATATCTTAAGGTATTTTAATAGATTCCAAGGAATTTTCCATTGATTTCAATAATTTTGTATGATATTTTAAAGAATTTGAAATATTTTAGGGTATTTTTAAAATTTCAAGGAATTTTCAAGAGTTTTGCAAAATTTCAAGAGCTTTGCAAAATTTCAAGAAATTTTAAAGGATTTTAAATATTTTAGGATGTTTTAAAACATTCCAAGGAATTTTCAATAACTTAAAGCAATTTCAACAAGAAAATTAATCTTTTTTGTCGAAAGTTTAACTATGATTAAGCATTAATTTTTTTATAGAAAATTAGACTTGGTGGAAAATAAATTTCTTTTGTGCAATGTTCATGTATTCTATTAAAAATGCCTTTTTTAGTATAGAATTTAGGCTTTTCAACGAAAGAAATGGATTGTTGATTAAAATGGATGAATTTTTTTAAAAATTAGAATAATTCTCTACGAAAAAAATTAATTTTGAACTGAGAAAACTCAATATTCAAGAAAAAAACTCACAAAAATTGTTCAAGTTTCAAATTTAATAGAAAAAGAATTTTGAACCAAAATAGATACATTTTCAAACAAGAAGAATAATTTAATTCCAAAGCAGATGAATTTTGAACTTGAAACGGTTAAATTTTCAAACACAGAAGTACATGCACAAACAGGAAGAATAATATTCTAATAACAAGATGAATTTTTTACTAATGAAATTAATTTTCTCTAAAAGGATGAATTTTGTAGAAAACACGAAAGCAATTCTCAACTTTAAAAATTAATTAATATCTAAAAAAGAAGTATTCAACCAAAAATGGATTAGTTAACATTGATTTTTCAACAGAATTGTTTAATTTTCAGCGAAAGAAGTGAATTTTCAACTAAAAAAGATATCTTTTTAACCAAAACAAGAAAAATTACATTTTCAGTTTAAAAAATTAATTTTCAAAAAAAAATCGAATTAACAACAAAATAGTAACATTTTCATCCAAATAAATGAATGTACAAACATAAAGAATGATGTTCTTATAAAAAAGACAAATATTTAACAAAAGACATTAATTTTCCACCACACAGTTGAATTTTCATCTAAAAAGAAAAGTGTTTAAAAAAAGTTTAATTTCCAGCAAAAAATGGAATAGTTATATGTTCAGTAAAAATATGATTATTAATCGAAAAAAAGAAGTTATAGCAAAATATTAAAATTTTCAACAAGAACAAATTAATTTTCAACGAAAGAGTGAAATTTACAACCCAAGAACTGAATTTTTAATAAAAATAGATAAATTGTCAAACGAGAAAAATAATTTCCTATCAATCAACCAAATAAAAAAATTTTCAAAAAAAAAGATGATACCTCAATCAAAAAAAAATATATATATAATACTAGAAGTTTTAAACTAAAAATGAATGTATTCAATAAAAAGAGTTAGACTTTCCTATTTGTTTCTATTAATAATTTAGTTCGCATTTGAGGCGAATAATGGTTAAATTTTTTTGGTAAATTTGTAATTTTTAAATTATTGTTTTGATTGAGAATGTTACTATGGCATTCATGGTAGAAACTTCACCTATTTTATAGATAATTCGTTTTCTTGCAAATTAATTTGTTTGAAATTACATCTTTTTTATCGAAAAATATTTTTTTGAAAATTACTTTCCTTGATTGAAAATTGTTTTTTGGTTGAAAGCGAATTTTGTTTTAGTGGAAATTTTGGCTATTTAGTAAAAATTGATTTGTTTTGAAATTTCTTCTTTCCGTTTTAAAATTATTTTAATTAACTATTATTAATTATTATTTTAATTAATTATTTCTCACATTCACTTATTTGGTTCAATCTTCTAATCTGTAGTAAATTCGATTGTTTCCTTTTTGTTCAAAATTAAATTCTCGAATTTAAAATTGAACTGTTAAATTTTTTGTTAAAAATTATATTTTTCAGTTGAAAATTAATTCTTTTGGTTGATCATTTAACACCTTTATTGAAAATTCGATTCTTTTTGGTTGAAAAATCATTTTTTAATACTTAAATGTTAACTGTATCATTTTTTATTTAAAATTTATCTTTTCTAGTAGAAAATGTATATATTTTTTTCGTTAAAGATTGAACTATTGTGTTTCATTTTTTTACATTTTTTGTATGTATGTATTTAATCTCTCCCTTTTACGGGTTTGAGGGCCACCGCTCCCTGTACATATATTTATAATTCCATCCTTAGTCTAACTTAACTACTACTTATATTCTACTCTTTCGCATTACGTAGGATAAACAATAGTAACAGTAGTGTTATTAATTCCTAAAATGAGCAAGCTTCCAGGACTTCCGTTTCCTCTTACCTTAAAAAAAATACATTTTCCACGATATTGAAAACAATTTTCGTTTTTTACTGTCCCTTTTCAGGATCACCCGTTTGGCTCTGCCCTACTCCCTTGCTTTCCCTTACTTCATCCA
>NC_046663.1:132520999-132524815 GCF_010883055.1 Belonocnema kinseyi
ACCAATAGCTCTAACTCTATGTCCTGCCACTCCATAACCCCTTCTCGAATATTACACACCCTTCTCATTTTTCTCCTTTCTAACTCCCATTTTGAATTTCCCTCCTTACCTCTCACTTCATTATTTCGAATTTCACCGAAACATGCTTGTGCAATTTTACTTCCCTCTCCCCTTTTTAGCTTCTCTTCAAACCTCCATGCCCTCTTAATTTGTCTAGTAACCATATTTTCTCTTCCTAACTCTTCTTTTAACATATATCCTGGGCAACTCCAGCTAACCCCCATTACCCACCTCAGGAATCGCTCATGCATACTCTCTACTTTCCTATATTCCTTCCATCCCCAGATCTCCACACCATAACACAACACCGCCCACATCAACGCCAAACAACCAGACCCTCATTCTCCAATCGTTCTTGAACCTTCTCTTTCCTATACCCCATACTTGGCCTTACTCGCATATTCAATTCTTTTCCTCACCTGCAGCTCGTTTCCTCCTTCTGCCTCAAACCAAAAACCTAGGTAACAGAACTCCTCCACAATTTCCACTTTTTGTCCGTTCATCTTCCAAACGAAATTTATTTTGCTCTTTCTATTTCTGAAACACATCACCTTTGTCTTATCTACGTTCACCGTCAGCTCTTTTGTTCCCACATACTCTTTGAAGATTCTCACCATTAGGTTCATCCCCTTCTCATGATCTGCTAATAGAACTACATCGTCCGCGTATGCTAGAGAGTATAGTTTACTATTACCCAAAGCCGTTCCTCCTTTCCCTTTTTCCTTTAGCTTCTCCTCTAAGTCTGCCAATAGGATACTAAATAGTAACGGACTCGAAGGGCACCCTTGCCTTAGACCTCGGCTTGTCCAGAAAACCTGCCCTTTTTTCTTTCCTATTTTCACCCTAATCCTGGTTTCAGTAAAAATTTCCTTTATCCTCTCCACTAACTTTCCCTCTACACCCCTCTCTTTCATTGCCTGCCATAGTACTTTTCTATTCACTGAGTCAAACGCTGCTTTGAAATCTACGAACAAAGCGACTAGTCTCCCTTGCTTTCTCCCCAAATTTCTGTTCACTAAATAGTTAAGTACGCAGATGTTGTCTATAGTTCCCATTCCTTTTCTAAAGCCCGTCTGATTATGTGGGATACTTTCTTTTTGTTCTACCTGACTCTCCAACCTATTTCTTAAGATTTCTGCATATATTTTATAGCCGACTGACATGAGAGTGATCCCTCTGTATTCCTCTACCTTCTTTCCTTCCCCTTTCTGGACAAGCGGTACCACCAGTCCCGTCGTCCACTCTTCCTATTAAAAGTTCATGTTTTTTTTTATTAAATTATTCTTTGTGTTTCAAAAAGCATCTGCTTCCGTTAAAAGTAATTTATTTTGTCTTTTTGAAAATTCTAATATTTAGTTGAAAATTAAATTTTGGAATTAAAAAATTTAAGTGTACATTATCGGTTAAAAATGTATTTTTGTAATTAAAAAATGTGGTGTTGTTTTTTTTGTAAAAAATTGACCTTTCTCAGTTAAAAATTATCTTTTTTGGGGGAAAATGTATTCTTTTTCTTTAAAGCTCATCTATTTTAATTAAGAATTCATTTGGTTTGTTAAAAATCCATCTTTTCAGTAAAAGTTCTTTTCTGTTAATATAATATGATTTGTTTAGATAAAGCTTAAACTTTCCATTTTCCGTTAAAAGTTTATCATTTTAGTAAAAAGTTCAAGTATATGTTGAACATTTTTCCTCTTCGCAACAAATGTAATGATTTTAGAGTAACTCAGGATTTTAAAACCAGAATAAATTTGAGGAGTAGCTGATTAGATCGTCATTCGTGAAGTCGGGCAAGCTCGGTTCATGTTCGCGCAATTTCGGCTTTACACGAGGCTGGTCTTTGTAACAGCAAAGTGGGGGAATCTTCACCCTTAATTCTTGTGTCGTTTTACCTCTCGCTAATTCTTAGGTCGCTTTTGCTCTCGCGTGTGCTTACTTCTCTTTTCCGCAACTTTTTTTTTAGTTCTCTTTTGCTCTGTGCATGTCATTGTTCAATTAGATATTACACTTTATAGGCTTCAAAAAAGTTATATTTTAAACGTATTTAGACAGGTCAGAGAGAGAGAGAGAGAGAAAGAGGTATGTATTAAAAATGTTTTAATTCAAAAATAATTTTCTAAAATTTTCAAAACTGCAGAAGGGTTTACGATTGAGTGACTCATAACTAGTTACAGATCTCACAGCACACCTCAGCAAATGAATTACATCTTATAAAAAGTTTTGCATTAATCTTGGACAATGCCAACAGATTCTTAAGAGACCCTTTTACAAACAGTGAGTTACTGTGACAGATTTAGTATTAATACCAGGTACCCTCGTAGTATTGAATCAACTATTTTGAGATGAACGTATAATTTGAAATCTGTTGTACGAATTTACTTACTTGTGATAAAGTAGCATGAATGATGAAAATAAATTCAGCAGTGTTAAAATTTAGTGTAAGGAAATTGTGAAACTCTTAAGTCAAAATTTAGTGAAACAAAAAAAAAATAAATTAAAATACAAAAATTAAGACAATTTATAGAAATCAAGGATGATATATTGCTTTGTAGCTAACTAATTTAATTCAGAGATCATAAAAACCTGACCATAGAAATCTACCTCACCGATATTCTATAGATGTAGTGGTTCATGCTATGTTTGCAGAATATTCTTAATGACGTCATGGAATTCGTACTACGCAATTTCTAATGTTTTTGTAAAAAATATTAAGGTTATTGTAAATGGCGCAATACATTTTGCGATGTTGAAAAATTCTATCCGCACGTGTCGATTAAAACTCAGAACCTCCCTGGCGGACCGAACCCACCCAGATAACAAAATGCGCGCACAGTGCGAGCGTTATCGCTCGCACGCGTGCGGGTTATCCCGCACGCAGCACCATCACTCGAGCAGACAGATGAGTCTTCATATGCGACGCATATCGCTCGCACCTGTGAAGCTCGCACGTATGACGCTGACATGCGACCTTTAAAATGCATGCAGGATTTAAAAATGGATGGTTTTAAACATTATTATTGAATGAAAAGAAGAATATTTTCTCATAAAAACATTTCATTTTTACAATTAGAAAGAACCCCCCACCAAATGTGCAGAAAATATCCTTTTGTTAAAAATTTGTAATATAATTTTTTTTTTGTATTTTTGAACCTACTTAAAACTTGAAAGGAAAAAGTAAGAAAAATTCACAGCTTTCAAACAAACACTTGTCAAAGTTTAACATTTTTGACTATGAGACTTGCCGAAACAAGAGTTTTGTACCCGCAAACTAGAAAGATTAACGATTTTTTGGGTATAGAGCATGTTTTGGAGGTATTTTCATACCTTAAACCTCCAAAGGTATGAAAATACAGCCAAAACATGCTTTATCCTAAAAAATCGTTAATCTTTCTACTTCGTGTGTATGAACCTTTTGTTTCGGTAAGTCTCATAGTCAAACTGTGAAACTTTCAGCCGAATCTAACAAAGATTTTTTGAGGAATACAAATATTTCACTAAAATAAGCATTTTCCTATTAAAATACATGTAAAAATTAAAACTTTGACAAGTGTTTGTTTAAAAACTGTGCATTTTTCTTACTTTTTTCTTTCAAATTTTTAGTCTGCAGGTTCAAAAATACAAAAAAAAATTATGTTACAAATTTTTAACTAAAGGATATTTTCTGAACAATTGGTGGGGGGGGTTCTTTAAAATATTTATAAAATAACTGAACAGCCTGTAATAATACATTTTCAATTAACATATCGACATTTTTTTAAT
>NC_046663.1:132524915-132532095 GCF_010883055.1 Belonocnema kinseyi
GGACAATTGTCCAGGGGTGGTCCCGAAGGAATTAACCCCCAAGCGGAGGTGTGAAAATCGTGCCCAAAGCTGAATGGCACCTGAGTGAGGTGTCTAGAACGGTGACTCTGGGATACCGGGCGACCTCTCAGAGTACGCAGCCTTATCCTTGCATGCGAAGCTCTACAAGGATGGACGAACCCCTTTGGGTCGGCCAACAATGCCGACCAATCTAGAGCTGGGGGAGCCAATGAAGATGGATTCAATGCGACGGATCGGCGGGATCTCGCAACCTTTGGGTGGACGGGGCGACTGAATCACGACTTGCTAGAGTGCTACGATGCGAGTGTGGCCCCTGAACGGGGTTACATAGCACGCGTGCATGCTCTGTGGTACGAGAAACACCCGGAGCTATCGCACTTTTTGCAGCAACGTCTGCGAAACCATGTCGCACTACTCCGAAAAAGGGGATATGTAAGCGGAACGACTACTCTACCACAGCTAAAACAAGCCGGCAATAGAGAAAGAGAGGCGACACTAAGACCAACCGCGGGCAGGCATCCAATAGATTAAGAGCGATGCTTTACAACCCGGAGAAACATCAACACCAAGGTTTCTCTCAAGCCTAAAGATCTAGCTGAAATGGATGACGAGCTTCGTGGACATTTTTCCGGAGAATCCGACCTCTGGGCTATCAATTATTGTGTGTATAATGCAGGGAGAGCTTTGGCCGATGCGAACCGTAAAACAAAACCAACGGCTGATCACAAGACCAAAAGACGAATGCATCAACTTGCCATAAAGATAGGCTGGGCAAGACAGTACGCGTCCCGCTTTCAGTGTGTGATTGACTACATCACATCTGGCAGGAATTTTACCGCCAAGGTTCGAAAGTTCGAGCGCGAACTCCAGACCCGTTACCACACACTTAACAAGTCAAAGCTGCTGACCATCAGACAGCATATTGTTGAGAGAATACGGATACTATCTGACGCTAAGAGAAGTCTAGAGCGAAGGGAGAGGTGGGTCAGAGAAAATAACAGTTTCTCTCTGACCCATCTCGACTCTTCCAAGACCCTCCAGTTACTGTCGAACATCCACCCAAACCAGAGGAGGTCTAAGTATTTTGGAGAGAAGTCTACGAAGTTCAGCATAGACTGGACGAAGACTCAGAAAATTTAAAGAGCTTCAAGGAGGTATGTGTTGCCCTCATAACACCTGATAAAGCATGCCCACCCATCACTACCGAGGAGGTGAAAAAAGTATTAAGAGGGATGAAGAACTATTCCGCACCGGGACAAGATTGTATCAAAACCTTCTGGTGGAAGAAGTTTTCTTCAACCCATCAGCATTTGGCTCGTATTTTCACCTCATATTTGAAGTCGGAAGAGCCGATTCCAGAGTGGTTGGTGGAAGGGCGCACAATACTTCTGCCGAAAATAGGCAACTTAGCTGACCCGAAGAATTAAAGGCCGATAACTTGTCTGAACACGCTTTATAAGATATTCACAGCTATCCTAAATAATAGGATTGTTCGGGCAATTGAACCTGTGTAGCAAGAAATGTATGAACAAAGAGGCTCAAAGAAAGGCGTAGCCGGATGTCGGGAGAACCTGCTCATCGATAGATGTGTCTGCAAAGATGCAGCATTCTACCAGCGTGACCTATCGATGGCCTGGATTGATTATCGGAAAGCTTTCGATTCGATATCCCATAGACATCTTATCTTGAAATCTTATCTTATAGAAATCTTAAAGGTTCATCCGCAAATAGTTGTCTGCATAGAGAGATTGATGCCGCTTTTGAAAACCAGATTTACTATCTCATCTGGAAAAAATCGTGTAACAACTAACAAGGTCACCTTTCAGAGAGGTGTCTTTCAGGGCGACACCATGAGCCCACTCCTCTTTTGCCTTACATTATTGCCACTATCTCTAGCACTTCGCCATTCCGATGGGTACTTGTACGGCAAACTTGCAGATCGAAAGTACAAGGTCACTCATGTATTTTACATGGACGATCTTAAGATCTATGCTAAAAACAGAGGAAAACTTAATGGCATCCCTGAAGATCCTGAGCTCGTTAATAGAAGTGCAATACGACACCTTTGCGATGGAGAGACTTATACATACCTGGGCGTGCCACAGAGCCGCATTCAGGATGTGACATCTATAAAGGATACTCTCCGAAGCAGATATAAACGTCTCATCCGACAGATTTGGTCTTCCGAACTGTCGGCGAGGAACAAAGTATCTGCAACGAACATGCTTGCCGTCCCGGTACTACTCTATTCATTTGAAGTAGTTCCATGAACGAAGAACGACCTCAGATCTCTTGATATCGGGACAAGAAAGGTTATGCACATGAGCAAAAGCATGCATCTTAAGTCTTCCGTTCCGCGACTGTACATCTCACGCCGTCAAGGGGTCGCGGAATATTGAGTTTTGAATGTCTTCACAACAGGATTATTCTGGGTACAGCACGTAGAGTTGCAAATGGAAGAGTCCCTCTTCTTAAAATGGTCAGGAATCACGAAGAAATGGGCAAAGGAGCGTTTCTGTACAAAGCAGCGAAGGAGGCTGCTGAAGCACTCAGACTTGACTTCAGTATGAGGGGTGAGAAAAATGCATCAAATCTTATGTATCTCGAGTCCGGATTAAGAAAGCACAAGAGAAAAACTTTCGTGAAAAGCTCCTCGATAAGAGGATGCACGGTATCTTCCACAGAAATGTGAAGGATCAGTCAATGTCTTGTGAGCTAACGTTTGCTTTCCTTAAATCGCCCGGATTGAAGTCTGGTACGGAGGGTTTCATTTTTGCATGCTAAGACGGTGTCATTTCCACTTTAACATACCGTCGCCACATTTTGAGCCAAGACATTCCCGATGATAGCTGCAGGGCGTGCCATGCACATCCCGAGCATTTAGCTCACATACTATCGAGTTGTCCAACTTACGCGGGAACGACCTACATTCAAAGGCACAATGTGGCACTAAGAGTGCTTTATTCCCATCTCTGTCACTCCTACGGCATTAACCTTAATATCGCTCCTCTAAATGCTCCTAGGGAAATTGAGTCAATTGTCGAGAATGGGAAGTGCCGCATATACTAGAACTTTATATTCTCGACAATTGTTTCTATTACTTACTCGAGGCCTGACATGGTTCTTCTTGACTTCAAGAAGCGAACCATGCTCGTTATCGAATTTTCGGCACCAGCTAACAAAAACATCATAACCAAGGAGAATGAAAAGAAAGAGAGGTATCGAGACCTTATAAGAGAGTTGCAACGATTGTACCCGGAATATTCTGTTAAATTGATCGTCCTTATCATCGGCGCTCTTGGAGGTGCCAAGCTTTCACTTGCTAATGGCCTAAAAAGCATTCCTGCGTGTCAACAATATGCTAGAAAACTTGCGGGAAAAATGCAGAAGGCGGTTGTCCTTAGGTCGCTCCGTGTTCTTAGGGTCCACGAGGCTTTTGCTGGATCGTCGTATTGATCCCTTTACAGACTGTAACCACCTATCTCACGGTTTTGAGGCGTGGTTATGGCTGAAATTTTACCGCGATTTCGCTGGAAGGGGGTGCAATTTTTCAGATTAGCACCCGCTCCCGGCGAAATCCTGCGGTTGTCCTTATGACAAAGTTGAATTATATATATATATATATAAATATCCATAAAGAATCTATAAGGAATTTTAAATAAAAAATAAAATTTGACTCAATTTTAGTCGATAGTCAGAACCAAAACCATGCAGAAATTGAAAATATTGAAATATTGAAAATATGTAAGTTTTATCCGAAAAGATTTTTTGAAATTTTTTCTTACTTGAAATTCCAAATTTACGCCCACCCGCCCTGCGAAGTAGGGTTTGGAGTAAATTTTGGAGGAGCCGCTTTCTCTCTCGAAAATAAAAAGTTTTTATTATAGACATTTTTAGCCTCGGACGAGTATTCTTTGAGATCTTTTAATGTCTCAAGATAAAAGAAACAGCCTGTACATTAACTTGTGACATACTATATTATTAAACAAAAGTTAACTCACCTTTATTTGACTAGATTACCTTCTTGTAGGTGGAATATTTATATGTGTAAAAAAAATGTGAACTTTTTGAAACTATTGAATCACGTTGCGAACTTTGAATGGATTAGGTTATTAAGATTTAACAGTTTTTTTACATAGGAATATAGATTGTATAGAATTTATTAAGAATTTAGTTGAATTCATCCTATATAAATGGTGCACTTATGCTTACTCATTATTATATTCACTCCAACCAATCATTATAAACAAAAAGTATGGAATTCGCCAATTTTTTAATCCAAATACAGACTTCATTCACAACAGGAGTAGGCGCTAAGTATATAAAAAAGATGTAAATCTAGTATTCATGGTGTAAGATAAGGCAATTCAATTTTGAGGTTAGGGCCTGATTCCAACATCCTTAAACAAATATGTATGTAACTGCGCAAGATGAGCCAAATTATCAGCCATTCTTGTTTAATACCATTTTCCAGTTTTTTTCATATTTAAAGTGCGGATGACTTAGAGATTTGGGAATTCTAACCTAAAAATTTGGATTGAACGAAACTTACGATTAATCAAAATTCAAGGTCGTACTTACGTTGTATTTTTCTTCTCCCGACATTTTAAAAGTAATTTCACTTCGCCACTTTCAAAATGAAAGTGGATTCACAATTTAAAAGAAGCCTCTACAAGTGTTGTCGCCTGTTGTGGGCCGTTGTGACTTTTCAGTATTTCATATCGTTTCATATGAGAAGTCGGTTCTCGGGCCTTGGCCGTTCATTAAGGGCATGTGATACTTAGAAAATTGTCGATTTTACCAGTTTTAGGTTCCGACGGCTTTTTTTCTTTAATAATCAATATTTTGTCTTAAAAATTTGGGACATGATAGCGACCATGCTAACAGACGTCCCCACATACTTTTTTTTTGGTTTAATTAAAAAAAGTTTTAGTTTAGCAAAATCTGATTAATTTGCATAGCGCTTAGGAATTAGTATCGATTTTACCAGTTTTAGGTTCCGACGGCTTTTTTTCTAGAATAATCAATATTTTGTCTTAAAAATTTGGGCCGAAAACTTTGGATTTGCAAATAACCATAGTAACTAATCTCCCGGAACTAACCCTTTTTGTAGGCAATCAAAAAAGTTTATTTCATAAATAATTTCCAGATTATTGGAAAGGCAGAGATGAAAAACGACGTTACCTCAAAATAATACATATTTATAAAATTTTTATTTAACACAATAAATTTTTGTTGTTATTATCCCCCAAAAAAGAGTCCGGGGACGTCCGTTATGATATTTTATAGCATCTCCGAATTCAGTTTTTAAAAAATTTCATTTTTGTGGAAAAAAGTCAGGAGAAACTGTAAGTATCACATGCCCTTAAGGTGTCTTTACACCTCCGTTACATTCAGACGGAAAATGTATTGCTCTAGTAGGTCATGATACATATAGACGGCGCTGTCGCCGAAAATCTTGAACCACCCCGCTGTGCCTCTACCCGCACAAGCATCAATCCCCTCTTAACAGTTGTTATGAGTAAAATCAGCGATAGAGGCGCTGTCGCCGAATAGATTTTCAGTCGATAATAGAGTTTTCTGAAAATATTAATGATCACTGGAACAATTAGAACTATGTGCAGAGATGAGGTGGGAGATTGCTTATGCCGTGTATTTGATTTCGACCGACTGATCCTAGCGCGCCCTGTTTGCCTTAGCCTTCCGGGAACTAAAATTAAAGGTCCAAAAGCGCGCCCTGTTTGCCTTATTGTTATTTTTCGGGAACTAAAATGAAAGATGGTTTACCTGCCACTCAATTGGTAAGGCAGGGTACACTTTGATGAAGTCGGTAGAGAAGGTCGGAGTTGGTAACAATAATACATAATAAAATAATAAATTAAGAAAAATGTATCAAATCTACTCCTTTAAAATTAATTATTTAACTAAGCTTTGGCTTTAATGATTTTCTGAACTAGAAAATGTTATCATAATAAAGATAATTTTTTATTTATTATCTCTAGTTCTTATTATTAATTAATTTATAATTAATACTGTGAATAATTATACCAAATCTTTTTGATCCATGTTATTTAAATTTAAATTCATTATTGTGTTTTTAAAGATAGGGAGTTTATATAATAATAATTAGAGCATGATCTTCAATTCAATAGATTCTATATATTAGAAGTGTAAGAATTAGGCTTTGCTGAATTCAAGTATGTACGGTCCTGCTGGGCTCTCCTCCCACCTTAAACTACAGGGTCGACGCGTGAGCTGCGTGCGAGCGCGTAGGTTTTTAAGTCTGATTTGACTACTAAGCGTGGGCGCTAGCATTATTAGCTCTCGAGCTTATTCATTAAGTATTAGATTTAGATTCCATCTGAGTTTTGTATCAATAAATAACCAAAGTTAAGGAGTGTACTTCTGTGTTGTGTTGAAAAGTTATTTACCTAATCACCGGTCCTCTATGCTATATAAATATAATAGATGGTAAATCCTACATGGAAGCAGAGCGTGGTTATGATTAACGGTAGTGAAATCTGGTGATTAGCGTATATAAAAAGACAAAGTAAAGGTCTGTCAGAGTGTGAAAAATTGAAAATCTTAGTATTACATCATATATTAAGACAAAGGCTGCGCACGACAGGAAAGAACCGGCAAGCCGAGTTATCGAAGTGATCGAGACGTTGGAGAGCGGATGTTTACACTTCGGCGCGCCATAAGACACAACAAGATTTTCAGCTGGACATTTTAAAAGTAAGTCCTTTGTTTAAATATTGCAGTCTCTCTAATTCGTTCTTTATCGGAAGTGCAATCAAAAGCATGGAGTTGTATATTGACAATAAAATTATTGAGTTATAAGCTGGGAGTGAAGCTTATCAATATTGATATCAAAATAAAATTATTGAGTTATGAGCTGGGAGTGAAGCTTATCAACATTGATATAAAAATAAAATTATTGAGTTAAAAGCTGGGAGTGAAGCTTATTAAAATTGATATCTATATATTGAATGTACATAAAGCTAGAGAGCTTAACAAAATGTACATTCTAATATCGAGTTTCGAGTGAGTATATACAAAAAAAAAATCATTGAAAAATATTTACACAGAGGTGAAAATTAAAAAAAAAGAAACTCGAATTAAAATTGCACTTGAAAATCCGATAAAGAACTAAATT
>NC_046663.1:132532195-132538133 GCF_010883055.1 Belonocnema kinseyi
AGACCAACGAAGGCTGGTTAATAAAATTGTTCTTTTTTGCGATCCAAAAAAAGTATGTCAAAGCTCGATTTGATTCCTTTATTTTTTCGAGAGTGATTGTCTTTACGGACAGACAGACGAATCGGCACGCAGACAGGTAGATCCATGCCATAGCATGATATCAGTTTTGGCTTCAAAACGTCAAAATGGGTAGATCCGTTCAAAAATGGAGATATGAAATTGTGGACGATTTTTAGACTCTCTCAATCGTAGATGATGAGAATGTAAAAATTAAACACTGATTAAATTAAAGCTTTAGGATTTTTTAGAATCATTTCTCGTAAATAAACATTGTTGAAGGGTCTGAAGTTTTTACAATAATCGTATTCCATATTCCTTTATAATATATTTCAAATTCAGTTTCTAATCTTCGAATACCCAGCCACGCTGATACCTTCTTTAAAATGCATACTGGTACCTAATTTTTCTGATAATACCTTTGACTCGATTGTTCCTTTTAGACTGAAGACGAAGAGAATAATTACTTTGAGAAGCCATGCAAAGACGATGACTTTCCTATCAACATTGAAGATAAGAACATGGCCAATAAGGAATATTTATCAGAAGAAGAGAAGACTTATACTTCACTTGAATATATGATGTTAAGTATAAGTTTTAGTTCACCCACCATGGTTCCAGTCAATAAAATGATTGGTGAAATAGTAATTTTTGCTCTGGTAAATTCACTGTCATTCACTGGAACTTATTAATTGTTTGGCCTCATTGATTGCTTTTTTCCGTCCCTATCTTACCAAATACAAAGTATTTTATTGATAAGCACCATGTGCAATGCAAAACGTGCGGACGTAAAATTAATGTTTAACACTACGTCTTCAAAGATTTTTTTTGTAACGATGGATCCTTCGAATCCTATTTCAGAGTTGATACAAGCTTATTCCGATCACTTTGACTTCGTTTTAAGTCAGCGAATTTATAAGAAAGGTTTAGTAAATGATATTTATGATGGAAAACTTTATCGAGAATTTGTTAAAAGTTTAAGCGAAGCTGAAAAGCACAATTACGTAACGACAAGTTTTAATACCGATGAGGCGCCTTTGTGCGAATGTTCAAAGTGTTCCATCTGGCCAATATACTTGATGGTGAACGAATTGCCATATAATGTTCGCACGAAGGAATTAATATACCGTGGGCTGACAACGTAAATGGGAGCGTGATACGGATAAGGCCAATTTTCACATGAGATGTTCTTCTGATGATGAGGAACGTAAAAATGGGTGCCTGGCAGGTGAGAGTAGATGCGTTCACCTGTGGCGACCTGTCAAAGGTGCGAATTTTTGGCAGTTAACTTACGTGACTCGGATAAGGTTGAAAATTGGTGTACATGTAGGGGTTGACATTAGAAATAGTACCTGCGCATTGCCAGGCACTTACCTGGATGCAAAAGTGTTGCCAGACGGCTTCGAAATCGCCGGGAACTCAGGTGAAATTTCTTGAAATTGATTTTACAGGAAAAAGTTTGAAACAAAAGTTGGTCCACTCCCGGAGATGCATATTTTCATTGGTATATAATTTTTTGATAAAATTGATATATTTGGAGAAAACATCGATTAAAGAAATACCATAAGAATAAAAAGCCCTTTTTATTGACAACAAGTGATTTTTTCGAAAATTATTATGAGACAAAAGGTACTCTATTACAGGTATACTGTAAAAAATACGGTTCAAAATGTTAATATTTACCAAGTTATTCGCATTTTTCCTTCTTTTTCCCATTTTTTCAATCACCTGCTGTATCTTTAGCAATTTAAAAGAAGGTGTGCTCAAAATTAGTACACGAATAAAGTAAGTATTGTAAGAATAAAGTAAGTGCATGCTCTTTTGCACTTAGTGGCAGACGTCGAAGTTCTCGGCCCTTTGGAAACATTTAGTGCATTTTGCTATGAGAGTAATATGCCAGAAATGCGAAAATGTATTAGAAAACCGGCACTTAAACTTGCGCAAGTGTACAAACGATTAGCTGAAAAGGACGATTACGCTTTGACACCTTTGGATACCAACATTTATATTTCTATCTCGCAAAGACATGCAGACGGACCACTTCCAGGAGATATTCCAGTCCATCTTTGTCAACAGTTTAAGAAATTGGAAGTTGGTAAATTTGTATTTTCAGTTGCGTTGCGTGATAGTTGCTGCCTTCTTCAAAATTCGAAAATATGCTCTATAAAAAACATCATTCAAATAGGAAGATAGGTCAGCTTGATTGTTCGACAGTTTCGATCCACCACTGAAATCTACAATGTTGGAGTAACCTCAGAGTTTGTAGAAGTCTATCTTTGTCGAAACCTACAACATGCACTTGAAGCAGTTCCATTGACTGATGTGAAGAGTAAAATGTACATGATGCCAAAATGGAGCGATGTAGAAGGAGAGGAAGAACGTGTGGTTGAAAACGAGTGGATATGTGTCTCTTTATTGAAACCCTTTAAGTTGCCTGCTGAAAATGTGAATATACACTAAAAATAATTTTATCGGACATCAATGAAAATTGCTCCTCGTTTAAAGGACCAAAATACACATGTAAGTATTGAATGGAAGAAAATATTTATGTTCATGTTTTCTGAAATATGGCTAACCCTGTTATGTTGTATAATTTCATGTAATTGCCACAGGACAAAGTTTTTACGTTCCTGTATTTAGATTTTTGTATATTTTATTTCAAAATAAAAGTTGCTTAAGTTGCTTTCATGAATAATATGTTTTTTTAAACGTTCTTTTCCAATGATTTTTGTTTAACTTGTGAAACTAAAAAAAAAGAAATAAAATATAAATAATTTTTTTCATTTCAGAAATATGGAGCAAAATGTTATCAGAAACAAAACGAAGAAACCGATGAAATTCTCAAATTTCGAAAGACCGATTATCACTCCAAAAAGTCTATTGACAACATCTTCGGACGAGGCTCCTGCCAAAAAGTCAAAATATACGGCTGAGATAGATGAGCAATTGAAAATCCTACATGCTGCGTTGCAGAGTAAGATAAAAATTAAATCACCCAATCCACAGCCCTCAACATCAAAGTCGCAGAAAAATTTACCAATAAGGCTAAATTCTTCTGTCTCACCTAAAACTGTCTGCTTGAACTCGAATGCGTCTAAAGAACTGACCGCAAACTCAAGTTCCGAGCACGCGTTAGTAAATATTAATAAATACTTACTTAATACATTTGTGTCATGTACCAATAATTTGTCTTTACTTCTTCCAGAAAAAAGCCGGTGAATTCCACACCATGTAAAGACAAATCAGCGACACGGAAAACACAACTGTTCCCTGAAGATGAAGAAGAATATTTTAAAGATGTAGATGAAGAGAGCGAGTTAGAGAATTCTAAAGATATTGAAGAATTAAGCTTTTTTCAGAAAGCAGTGCTGGCGAACTTCAAGTAAGTTATAGATTAATAAATAGTTCAAATAAATTTTTTCCTGAAATATTTTTGTCTAAAAGTTTGCCTTCAGTTGTATTTCTAAATCAGTCACAATTAACAATAGGAATATTTTCCTTGATTTTTGAAATCATTTTATTTAATTCTATTTTATAATTCTATTTAAATTCGTTGAGTACTTGAATGAAGCTTATATTTATTATGCAGGCATTTGAAGGAGCAAAATGACATAATAATTGAACAAAACAAGCTCATCATCAAAGAGTTTAATCAAAAAAATGTGACCGAAGCCAATAAGTTCTCGAAACGTCTGATGGAACCACTAACTGGCTTTCCCATCAGAACTGTCGAAGAATTCAATTCACTCAATGATAAAGATAATTTTGAACTGCGTACAAAAATGGTAAATATCTCAATTTTTTCCATTCTCATAATAAGTACATTTTCATTAAAAAATATATTTATTTATATTTATACTAAACACTTATATTTACACTAAAAACATTAAATTTAAAATCAAGAAGATTATTTTTCTAACAAGAAGGAGAATTTTCAACTAAAAAAGAAAAATTGAAAAAATGGAAAAGGTACATTTTCGGTTAAAAAAATCAATTTAAAAGAAAAAGTAATTTTCTATGAAAATACTTAAATTTTCTACAAAGCAGTTAAATTATCAACTAAATAGTTTCATGTTTACCTAAGAAACTGAAATTACTACTAAAACAAAGGGATTTTTAATTCAAAGAAACACATTTTCAACAACAAAAATAGTTGAGTTTTCATCCAAAAAAGATTTCGACTTGAATTATCAAAAACCAAAACATGAATTTGAAACAAAAAGTAAATTTTCAACTAAAAAGGACGAATTTTTAACATAATTGTTGAATTTTCAATCAAACAGTTAAATTTTTATCCAATAAAGGTTCAATTTCTACTAAAGCAGATGAGTTTTAAAATCAAAAAGACAAATTTTCACAAAAATAGTTGAACTTTCATCCCAAAAATATTTTAGTTGACTCTTCAACACACCAAAACTTTATTTCGAAAATTCTTTAAATTTTTCCCATTTTTTTTACCTAACCATTAATATTCAAAGACTAGAACTTTAAACTTGTAACATTTTAAGCCTGGATTTATTTATAAACGGAATCTTTTAGACAGATATTTAAAGTTAAATTTCCCGACTAATTTTTTGCAGGAAATTTATTTATCATGTTATGTACCCTTAATCATCATTTAAAATTACATTTTATCCAAAATTACTTCAAAATATTAATAATAATTTTGTTACAGTGCAGAAATTTGGTTCAGTCAGGTGGTTCCAAGTTAAGAGAATTTCTTAACTTTGGACTGAAAGAGATGATGACCGATGAATTGGTTTGTCAATTTACCTGGGTTGGGGGCGAAAAAAGTTTAATATTTGGCGACACCAGGGTGTCAAACATTTTGTATCATAAGTATAATTTATAAATTACTAAATTTGATGAAATAATTTATAGTATGCAAACAAAATTTCAATAATTCTTCAATTTATTTTTCAGAGGCAGCTCAAAGGTGTTCCCAGTTCAATGGGCCAGACGACCGAGCACACTTAAAGAGTAAAATGCTGGAGGTTCTAAGAACAACGAAGCAGCGCTATAGGAATTTGAAGAAGAAGGTTCTTCTCAAAAATCATAGGGCTTTGGATGGAAACGAGGAGGACTTGTTAAAACAAATTGCGGTTTTGGAAGCACAAAAGGGTTCAGCAGGAGAAGAAAACCTTTCCGACCACGATAGTTCCTTCGGGGATGACGAATATGATACATAAATATGACAAACTAGTTTGAAAAATATAATGAAAAAAATGTAATAGAGCACGGTGAGCCTCAACCAATTTTAATTAAAAAACATATTGCAAGAAATGTTTTTGCCGAATATTATTCTATCATAATATACATTCTTTTGTAGTAAAACTTTAAAATAATTCTGGGAGCGCTTTTTTCCAAAATTCTAAATTTAGATTTTCCAAAAAAAATTTGTAAAATTTTTTAATTAATCAGAGGGATTTGAGCTGCAAAAATGGAGTAAAAAAGTGTCTACAAAAATTGTTATAAAATAGTAATTGTGAAGTCTACGAAGGTTTCTGTTTTAGTACTAAACGATTACAGAAACCTTCGTAGATTTCACAATTATGATTTTATAAAAATTTCTGTAGGAACTTCTTTACTCCATTTTTGTAGCTTTAACCTCTCTGATTAATTTGAAAAATTTTTAATTTTTGTTTTGTTTTAAAATCCAAATTTTGAATTATTGAAAAAAGCACAACCACAATTATTTTAAAGTATTGCTAAAGAAGCATGCATATTATGATAGAATAATATTCCGCGAAAGCATTGCTTGTAATATATTTTTTTAGTTAAAGTCGGTTAAGGCTCACCGTTAGAGAGTATTGTAAATTGTTTGGTTTCAGTTGAGATCGTTACTTTTTTATATTTTAAATGCAATACTATATTCGTTAAA
>NC_046663.1:132538233-132546202 GCF_010883055.1 Belonocnema kinseyi
CGATACGAAATAATAGAAAATTAAACATTCTTTTTGATCACGTCATATTGGCATGCTCGTTTTCTTTGTCGCTTATGTGAGTACGCGTTGACGGGCTTCGTAGCGATCTCAAGTTCCTTGTACTTGAGTGAGTCACGGTCTCTCTCGTGCACGCTTCGGCTCCTTGAATCGAGGCGTTACGCAGCATCCTACGGTCGCCGTTCCATATAGAAAAGCCGTCGGCTAACACTTGGAGAAAACGGAGGGAGTTTTACCGATTCTTGTGAAATTTCCCGGGCCGGTATGTAAAGTGTCGAGTGTCTTTGGTCCCACGCATGCTACGATTTATTCTCTTTTTCGTAGATGCGTAAAGGAACTCACACTTACAACCGAGCTTAAAATAGTTTCAGAGGAAACAAATTAAAATAAAAATTACACTAGAGAAGTTGTGGTTGAAATAAAATTTTTTTTCCAAGAGTATATAAGAGTATCTAATCTCACAGTCAAGAGAAAATTTTTAATAAAAAAATTTTTAAACATAATTATGTGAACAATTTTGATTCAATGTTTTGAATAATGAGATTAGAGAGAGAGAGAGAAAGAGATAAAAAAAATCAGTCAAGTTCAAATTAATTCTATGCTCAATAATTTTCAATTTTTTTTCTCTGTCAAAAATGAATTGAGAGTTTTCACTTGAGTTTAGTGCTCTGCTATGGCTTGCCTTGCGGTCATACCCGAGTTGCTGGCTTTTGTGGGGATTTTCATTCACTGCAGATAATATATATGTAGCTTCGTGTAAATTTTTTTTGATTGAGCAAATACGTTCTGGGGTCAGTGGTTGGATGAAACTTGTGTCAAGAGGTAGTCTGATCACTGACTAAGGAAATCAGCAGGATTCAATTTGTGACTCATACGTGTGCCTGTACAGCCCAAAACCGACCGACTTTCGCGGTAACTCACAAAGTCGAGCATCGGCGAGTGGTGTGCATGAATGATATACACGGTGGAAAAATCTGATTTCTCGTTTCGGATTAAAGTAATTTTTTTCTGAATTGCTTTGATTCAGAAGCATGAAACATAACTCTATTAGTTAAGAGGAGTATTACCTGGTATCAATTTGAGTAATTAAAAGAGATTGTGAGTTTGAGTTTGAATAAAATTCTGAGGAGTTTTTTTTTGAGTTTGAGACGTATATTATTTTGAGATGAGAGCATAAGTGATGAATTTTAATTCAATCACGATGTTGAGTATAATAAATTGATATATAACAATAAAATATATATACTAATTGAGAATGTTTCACAATTCTGGAACAGATGGCTAATAACTTTGATGAGGATCCTTCAATGCAACAATATGAGGAGTACATGAGAGCACGGAATGAAGTAGAGGCTCATCCTGTGCAAAATATTCCATGTAAGAAAATTTTTATTAGACATCTATATCTGACTGATAATTGAAAGCGCTGCGAACTTTGAGAAATTTTTTTTAGTTGAGCCTGAGTGCGTTTGAGAATGTCAGATCTGACGTTTTTATTGGGTTGAGAAATCCAGGTAATTAATGAGTTTTTTATTTTCACAGCTACAACCACAATAATGAGTGGGACCATGTCTAATGATTTTCAAAATGAAAATAATAGAGATAAAAATAATGAGACTGCAAGTTTGCTTAATTCTAGAAAAGAATTTGAAGAACTTCAAAAGGCTATAGCTCAGACTCAAGCTTTAACTAGTAATATGATTGAGCCTGAGCAAACGTCCAGGACTATAATGAAAGATGCTGTAGACAGATTTGCGTCTGTACAAAGAATGATGCTTGAGTCCGAAAAATCTAGAATGAAATCTGTGCAATCAGAATCTAGAGTTAACGAAGTACAAACTGCACAAGTTATGAAAACCAATGTATCAAACATGATGCTTATGAGACCAAAAATAACGAGGAGTTATAAACTTACCTCAAAAGCAAGTTACGAAGTATGGCTGGATAGTCTTAAAACAGAATTAACTAGTTGGATGTTATTGGATATGATTGATCCTAATGTACCTGGACCAACTGGCTTATCAGCGGCTGAAGTAATAGTTAGAAAAAATTCAGTCAAAGACATAATAATAAACCGAATCGATGAAGACTATCACAAGAAAATTCTTGGTTTGACAGAGCCATTAGAGATTCTAAATAAATTGAGTGATAGCCGAAAAGGAGAAATCAGTTCAACTACAACTTCAATAAGAACCAAGCTCTACAACTTGAGGATGGATGAAGGAGAAAGAGTTCATGACTTTTGCGAACGTTTTGATCAAATCATCCGAGAGCACGAATTGAGTGATGATCCTGAAAAGTTGACTGAGCAAGAGAAGAGATCAACATTTTATCAAGCCATCATTGGAGTTATGCCTGAAATAAGGCGCACTGACTCAGCAGTTGTAATGACAACTGGAAAAGAGATGGGTATGGATGCTTTGAGAAAAGCTATGCACCGTATCCAAGAAGATAATGATGCTGATCCCAAAGATGCAAAAGGGAAAAATCCAACAGCATCAAGAGCAGTGCCGCTTAAATCAAAAGGCATTAACTACGCTTGCCACCGATGCAACAAAGAGGGACATTGTCAACATGAGTGTCCACTCAAAGATACAAACTATCGGTTTTGTAACAACTGCAAGCATATAGTTGATCATAAAAGTAATGAATGCACTGCCAATCGCAAACCTTATGGACAAAATAAGAGATACCTCTATCAGTATGATGAGTCATATAATCCTCCTGCCAAGAAGGATGATTAATTAAATAAATCAAGCTCAAAGAAGTAGAGGCATTTACAGACTCAAGTTTTAGAGATAATCCAGATTCGACATCGACAGGTGGATGCTTGATCAAATTATTTGGAGATGCAATTGCTTGGAGGAGCCGCAAGCAGTCATATGTTACGTTATCTACCTGCCAAGCAGAATACCTACCATAGCTATGAGTAATGCTTGTCAAGAATTGATATCACTCGATAAGTCCATCAGATATATAATTGGAAAAACACTGTTTCCAGTGACTATAAAATGTAACAATAAATCTGCTAAAGACTGCACTGAAATGGATGGAAGCCATAAACTGAAAACATTCGACGACACACTAGAGGATATACAAAAAGAGATGTCACTAAGAGAAGAAACAGGACATAGGAAACACAAAATGTTTTTGTTGTTGTATGTTTACAGGAGAGTAATAACGAGTTGTTTTGCAGAGAGAAGAAAATTAAGAATTTCCTAATCTAATTACCTAGATAAACTTGAACAAGATTTCAACTTAAAATCAATATGTTGTTTTACTGATTTTCTTTAGATTCAATTAAGTAAAGATAATCTCTCTGTATTTTGCTCTATTATCAATGCTAAAATTATTTTGATTAAACTAAAATGTAGTATACTTAAATTCAACAAAGGGAGGGAGTGTAAGAATTAGGCTTTGCTGAATTCAAGTATGTACGGTCCTGCTGGGCTCTCCTCCCACCTTAAACTACAGGGTCGACGCGCGAGCTGCGTACGAGCGCGTAGGTTTTAAAGTCTGATTTGACTACTAAGCGTGGGCGCTAGCATTATTAGCTCTCGAGCTTATTCATTAAGTATTAGAGATAGATTCCATCTGAGTTTTGTATCAATAAATAACCAAAGTTAAGGAGTGTACTTCTGTGTTGTGTTGAAAAGTTATTTACCTAATCACCGGTCCTCTACGCTATATAAATATAATAGATGGTAAATCCTACAAGAAGCTATTCAATATCAATATTATTAATATTTTACATAATTTTCATTAGACAATAAAGCTTTAACTTTGACCAATTTTTAATTTTAAAATTGTAATTGCTTCGAATTAAAAATTATTTTTCAATTATATTATTCAATTTTGAATACTCTAAATTAGTCTAATTTTAAAATTTGAAGTTGGTCATTTTTTCAGAGATTCTGATACAAAAATCATTTAATATATGTATTTTTCTTAAATTTCAAGCAAATTCAATTAGAACTTAGTCAATATCGTAAAAAAATTTAAAAATCTTAGTATTTGATATGTCTATACGAATAGGAGAGAAATACTGCCTTGATTTGGAAGGATACCGTAACTGCATTTTGGATAAGGCCCTTGAGCCGCCTACCGTTAATTGCTTCAGGTGACTTTATCCGATTTGCAGTTAACGGTGTTTTTCCAAATCACGGCAGAATAGGCATGTCGTTGCCGGATCTAAATAACGAGTGGGCTGTTCTACCTAGATACGCCCAAGTTAGGTTGGATGAGGCTAGTCCCCTCCTATTCCAATGTCCATCAGAGGCGGTGGAGCCCCAAGGGGACACAGGGGCCAATGCCTCCCATAGAAATCGACCAGGGAGGGCCAGAGTCTTGATTTGCCTAGTCGTAAATAAAATGCTTCAACCAAAGATAATAATATCTTTGCTTAAACTCATCCGATCGTAGGATATAGAAACCTTTCAATTCCTTCTTGCTTTGTTTAATCTTTGAAATCTATCTGGAATCTATGTGGAATAATAGAAGCCTTTCCGAATTATTTTACATTTATCCGAAACCTTTGCGAAATATTTGAAATTTTTGTAAATTCTTCAAAAAATCTTTGAGATATTATTGCAACCTTTGTAAATTCTTTGTGAAATTTTCGCGAAATAACTTTTTTAAATCTATTTAAAATGTTAAAAATTTTTGAGAATTTTGAAAACTTTGTGAAATAATAGAAGTCTTTGTAAAATAATGGAAATATCTGTGAAATCTTCTAAACATATCCTAAATCTTTCCAAAATGTTTCAAAGCTTTGTAAAATCATTAGGACGTCATTGGAATTATTTTTTCAATCTTTGAAATCTATTTTAAATCTTCGTAAAATATTTGTAAGCTTTGTGAAATCTTTAAAGTCATTGGGAAATCATTGCAAATTTTGTGAAATCTTTCTAAAATCTTAGTGAATTCTCTAAAAATCTTTGCAAAATCATTAGGCGATTATTGAAATCTTTGGTTCAATCTTTGAAATATATCTGAAATTTTTCTGAAATATTTGAGCTCTTTTGGAAATCATTTAATTCTTTGTGAAATACTGGTAAATTCTCTTAAAATCCTTGTGAAATATTTGAAAGGTATCTGAAATAATTCAAATTTATCTGAAATCTCGGCGAAATCTTTGAAATCTTTGAAAATTTTGGGAAATCATTGACATTTTTGTGAATTGTTTAAAAGTCTTCGCAAATTATTTGAAATACTTTTGAAATATTCGGTGATATTTGTTAAATTAATAAAACCTTCATGAAATATTTTTAAAATGATTGAAGTCTTTATGCAGTCTCTTAAATCGACCCAAAATCTTTGAAATCTTAACTGTCGAATAATAGAAGACTTTATAAAATCTTTTAAATCTATGCGAAGTCTTTGCGAAACATGTGAAATTGTTCCGATTACTATGGCATTTAACCGTTCTTTTAATGATGTCATTTTAAGTTTTAATAATGTCAGCTTTTAATAAAGCCAATTTAAGTCAAAATCAATTGGACTTAAATAAGTTAATGCACACTTTTTAATGGACATACTTTGACCTGCTAGATCATTAACCATTTTTAATAAAATCATATGGTAACTATTACATCAAGAATGTAAAGCTTCATTAAGAAATTGGCATTAGCTACTTTTAGAATGAAATAGTAACTCTTTGTACCATAAAAAATAATTAAGAGAGCCTCATTGCCAATTTCTAATAAATAATCACAGAGATTTGTAATAGAGCGGAATAATTTTCATGACAAATAAATAATAAAATCGAGTAATTTTAAAGATTCTATTACCTATTCGTTTTTTGTTATAAGCTTTTATTTTTGTTTGTTTGTTAAATGTTAATGGACTCTTAAGACTCTTAAAAACGCTAGTTCTTCAAAAACGGCGTTGGTCTCTATAAATATAAATTATCATAAATTTGTAATATGCCAAAGGCGTAAAACACATCGGTATTTTGCAAGTAAATAGTCGCTAGCACATCTGGAGCACGGTGCACAGTGATCTGGAATAGGAATTTACTGTTCATAATCGCCCACAGGTCGTATTTCTTAACCGATTTGAAAGTTTTTTTTTTATAAATGCTCAGCAATTAATTTTTAAGAGAATTGTGGTTTGCTTTTTTTAAATTTTTTTTCACAGAGCAACAATATATAAACAAATATAGTGACAAAATTGACCATTTTAGCTTGGTGAATTTTTATCTCAAGAAAAAATACAGATAGAAACTCGCTATCAGCCGGAAGTATTGCACATGTATACATAGAACATAATTAATTGTAATAATATTTAACTTAATTATTACAAACATTTCTATAAACAAATTCTTTATAAACGAGTTTTTTCATAGCTGAATTGATTTTTCTGAACAAAGGTGATTCACAATTGTCTTTAAAGCCATTTATATACTTTAAGCTTCATCAAACATAAATAATATAGATTGTTTATAAAAATTTAGTTGAACAAGTCTCCTAATCGGCAGTTTCCTCATTTGTTTTTCATGTACTTACGTACAAAACAAATGAAAGATAAGTGACTTCTGAATACGCAAGTACAGCGTTATTGCACCTTATTTTCACTTGTTCCTCATTTATTTTTCAGGAAGTTGCATAAAACAAATGAAAGATAAGTGACTTCTAAAACCGCAAGTATAGCGATATTGCTATGGACAGTTTGCTACAGAAATTGTTATTAACAATTACGCAAATTATTATTTAATGTCCCATATCTAATTTTGGAATCACTGTTAGTTTATTGTCGGATAATTTCAGTAGCACACCGTCCTTTTTGCATGAAAAAAAAATAAATCATAGTTTTGTTAAAAAAATTCTTTATAACAATCATATAAATTATTTTTTAATTTAATTTCGTTGGTTATTCACCGCAATAAATGTCCCTCTAATAATTATTGAAGAAAAAACATTTTTTTCTACGAGGAAACGGCCGATCAGGAGACTTGCTTAACTAAATTGTTATAAACAATCTGTATTGTTTATGTTTGATAAAGCTTCAAGTATATAAATGGCTTTAAAGACAATTGTGAATCACTTTTGTTCAGAAAAATCAATTCAGCTATTAGTAGAACTCGTTTATAAAGAATTTGTTTATAGAAATTGTTTATAATAATTAAGTTTAATATTATTAAAATTAATTATGTTCTATGAATGCATGTGCAATAATTCCGGCTGATAGTGAGTTTCTATCTGTATTTTCTCTTGAGATAAACATTCACAAAGCTAAAATGGTCAATTTTGTCACTATATTTGTTTATATATTGTTGTTCTGTGAAAATAATTTTCAAAAAGCAAACCACAATTCTTTTAAAAATTAATTGCTGAGAATTTCTAAAAAAAAAACTTTTAGATCGGTTAAGAAATACGACCTGTGGGCGATTATGAACAGTAAATTCCTATTCCAGACCACTATGCGGTGGGACGACTCCTTGTAAGATTTGACAAGTTTACGCCTGTGGCGTAGAAAATATTTGGGACTCTAATCAGCGAAATTTAGCTGTTACTCCGTGAAATTTCACTGATCAGCAGCTACATTTCACTGTTTTAGCAGTGTATATACGCTGATTTGAATGGGACATATACTGATTCAGTTTTAGAGAGTACAAAGAAGACGAATTTTCAACAAAATACAGGAATGTTCAACTCAGAAAGGACAATTTTCATACAAATAGTTTCATTTCAAATGAAAAATATAAATTTTACACTAAAAATGAAGTAGTTGCATTTTCAGTTTAAAAAATCATTTTCAACAAAATAGTCAAATTTTTAATCAACGAGATGAATTTTCAACTGAATTGAAGGAATATTCAACTGGATTCGTTAAATTTTTTAAACTTTCAACAAAATACGAGGGTGGATTGATAAGTTTCCGGCCTGACCAAGAAAAACAACGTTTTTAAGAATTTTTTTTTTTTATTTCTCAACATAATCTCCTCCAAGGC